>NW_023270426.1:32867324-32962728 GCF_011800145.1 Mirounga leonina
GCATCTGCCTTTGGCTCAGGTCATGATCCCAGGGCCCTGGGTTCGAGACCCACATCGGGCTCCCTGCTCAGTGGGGAGCCTGCTTCTCCCTCTGCCTGCCGCTCCCTGTTTGTGCTCTCTCTCTCTGACAAATAAATAAATAAAATCTTTTAAAAAATCACGTGGTACACTTTAAATACATTAAAATTTTGTTTGTCAGTTATACCACAATAAAGCTGGGGGTGAGGGAGGGCGAGTAAAAACAAACGAACAAAACCTGAATCCATTTCTGTTGGTTACAACCAAGAACCCTGATGCATATAAGAACAGTCTGAAAGAGGGGCACCTGGGTGGCTCAGTCGGGCGATGGGAGAAACATACACTCAGAGACCTGACTATATATAATGTGGAAGGTGCTATAACAGACACACCTACAAAGCACTCTGAGCACCCAGTGGAGGGTATCTTTTCCATCTTGAGTGGAGCAGGGGTCTAGGTCAGGCTTCACAAGAAGCTAACAAAACACGAAATGAGTCTTTAAAGGTCCGTAAGATTTCATCACACAAAGAAGAGAGGAAAAAGAATTGTATTTAAAGGGAAAGGTATGATCAAATGTATGCTAAGAGGAAGCTGAGCCTGAAGATAAACTAATTAGGGTATGAGCACCATTACATGTAAGGTTGAAGATAAAATAGGGAGAGTATCCGAAGAAGGCTATGGGAAATCAAGGTAGATAAGTAGGTAGAACTAATTTCTTAAAAAAAAAAAAAATCCCTTAAATTGACATTCCAAAATGTTTGCATTATTCTTGTCAGATTTCTGGCACTTTTAAAGCCAAGACATATTGAACCATCACCTGTGTGAGCTGGGGGGAGAAACGCAGGTCACTGAGATGAGGAATGAATTGGAACCAGAGGGTCATATTCCAGCCCCAAGGCTGGTCACTGAAAACAGGGCAAAACTCAGTAAATTCTTTTAGGCTTAAAAAAAAGCCTTATTCAGATAAAAGAGCAAAGAGGAAACAAAAGACATACAGATTAGCGAGATGATAAATTTATATCTAACTATATCAATAATCGATATAAACTATATAACTATATAAATTTAAATGTAACTATATCAATAATCACAACTGTAAACCTTAATTAAAAGACAGAGATGATAATGTACCAATTTTGGCTCATCAGTTGTGTTATGGACTGAATTTTGTCCCCCCCAAATTCCTTTGTTGAAGTGTTAATCCAGAGTGACTGTATCTGGAAATAGGGTCTTCAGAGCTAATTAAGGTTAAATGAGGTCATATGGGTGGGACTCTAATTCAATAGAACTGTGGCCTTGAAAGGAGAGGAAGAGACGGTAATATCTGCCTCTCTCTGTCTGTCTGTGTCCGTGTGTGTGTGTGTGTGTGTGGACTGCACCCAGAAAAGCAAGAAGGCAACATCTGCAAGTCAGGAAGAGGGCCCTCATCAGACTGAATAGACTGGGTCCTTGGTCTTGGACTTCTCAGTTTTCAGAACTGTGAGAAATAAATTTCTGTTGTTTAAGCTACCCAGTCTATGGCATTTTGTTATGGAAGCCACAGCAGAGTGAGAAAAATTGTAACAAATGTACTACACTAATGCAAGATGTTAATAATAGGGAAACTGGGATGCAGGAGTGAAGGGATCTAGGGGAACCCTCTGTAGTTTTCACTCAATTTTTCCATAAACTCAAAACTGCTCAAAAAAGAAATTCTAGTAGTGTTTTTTTTAAGGCAGAAATTGTCTAACTGGTTATAAGGTTATAAGGCAAGGTTCCCTATAGGGCGCCTATAAGAAATGCACATTAACTACAAAGACATAAAAGGCTAAAAGAAAGAGGACAGGAAAAGATATACCAGACTAACACTAATCAAAATAAAGCTGGGGAGCCTGTATTAATATCAGACACAAAAGGTTTCAAAGCAAGGAATCTTTCCAGAGATAGAGAAAGTCAATTCATAGTGATAAAATGTCAACCTAGCACAAAGACACAACAGTCTTCAACATTCATGCAATAACAGAGCTTCAAATAAACATAAAGCAAAAACTGATGGGATTGCAAGGAACAGTAGATAAATCCATAATTATAGTCAGAGATTTCAATAACCCTCTCTCAATGATTAATAGAACACATAAAGAAAAAGTCAGTAAGTCTATAGAGAAGATTTGAGCACCACCTCAACCAACATGATCTAATCAATGTTTATAGAACACTCCAACCCCAAACAGCAGAAAACATACTCTTTTCAAATGCATACACAAAATATACCAAAATATTTGGGAGAGTATCCGAAGAAGGCTATGGGAAATCAAGGTAGATAAGTAGGTAGAACTAATTTCTTAAAAAAAAAAAAAAATCCCTTAACGTGACATTCCAAAATGTTTGCATTATTCTTGTCAGATTTCTGGCACTTTTAAAGCCAAGGCATATTGAACCATCACCTGTGTGAGCTGGGGGGAGAAACGCAGGTCACTGAACAAGTCATAAAACAAGTCTTGATAAATTTTAAATGATTTAAGTATTAAAAAGTATATTTTCTGAACACTGAAATTTTTAATTTAATTTAATTAAAAATCAGTAACAGAAAGATCTTTGGGAAATCTCCATATACAATTGGCCCTTGGATAACATGGGAGGTAGGGATGCTGACCCACCACACAGTCAAAAATCCATGTTTAACTTTTGACTCCCCCAAAACTTAATTACTAATAGCCTACTGTTGACTGGAAACCTTACCAAGAGCATAAACAGTCAATTAACACATATTTTGTATGTTATATGCATTATGTATTGTATTCTTATAATAAAATAAGCTAGAGAAAAGAAAATGTTATTAAGAAAATTGCAAGAAAGAGAAAATACACTTATAGTACTGTGCTGTATTTATTTAAAAAAAATCTGTGTATAAGTGGACCTGCTCGGTTCAACTTGTGTTGTTCCCAATTCATTCAACTATAATTGGAAACTAACACACTTTTAAACAACAAAGGGGACAAAGAAAAATAATCAAAATTAAAATTAAAAAATATTTTGAACTGAGTACAAATGAAAACACAATATACCAAACTGTATAGGATGCCTGAGTGGTAGAATAAAAAATGGCCCCCCAAAATGTCTACATCCCGATCTCTAGAACCTGTGAATGTTACCTTATATCACGAAAGGGACTTTGCAGATGTGATAAGTTAAGAACCTTGAGACAGGGAGATTATCTTGAATTATCAGAGTAGGCCAATGCAATCACAGTAATCCTTATATGAGAACTGAGGAGGGGTCAGAATCTGAAGAGAGGACAAGCTTGAAAAGGGATGCTGGGCTGGCTCAGTTGGTGGAGCATGTGATTCTTGACCTCAGAGTTGTGAGTTTGAGTCCCACATTGGGTGTAGAGATTACTTAAAAAAAAAAAAAAAGCTGAAAAGGGCAAAGAAACATAGTCTCTCCTCAAAGATTCCAGAAGGAACCAGCCATGTCAACACCTTGACTTTAGCTCAATAAATCTGAATTTGCACTTTTAACCTCCAAAGTTGTAAAAGGACAATTTTGTATTGTTTTAAGCCATTAAGTTTGGGGAAATTTGTTACAAAGTCAACAGGACTCTAACACAGCCCTTAAAAATACAACTTAGAAGGAAATTTAGAGGAATAAATGCCTAACTTTTGCCTTATGAAACTAGGAAAAAAGCAAATTTAAAGTGGCAGAAGAAAGCAAATGATAAAAATCAGAGCAGAAAGCAATGAAATATAAAACAGAAAAACAATAGCAAAAAATAGTGAAACTAAAAGCTGGTTCTTTAAAATCATTAAAATTGATAAACCTCTAGCCAGACTGATCAGAAAAAGAAAAAGAAGACACAAATAACCAATGTCAGGAATGAGAGAAGCGATACCCCTACAAATACAACTAATGTTAACATAATAATAAGAAAGTATTATGAATAACTTTGTGCTAATAAATTCAACAACTTAGATGAAAAAGGGGACAGATTCTGCAAATTATGAACCTTCACTCAAGAAGAAATAGATAATCTGAATAGCATTATATCTAATAAAGAAATTGAATTTGTAGTTAACCTCCCTTCTTCAAAGAAAACTCCAGAGCCAGTGGCTTTACCAAGTTCCTCCAAATATTTAAGGAAGAAAAAATGCCAATTATGTACAAACTCTTCTGGTAAATTGAAGAGGATGGAATACTTCCCAATTCATTTTTTTTAAAAGATTTTATTTATTTATTTGAGAGAGAGAATGAGATAGAGAGAGAGCATGAGAGGTGGAAGGGTCAGAGGGAGAAGCAGACTCCCTGCTGAGCAGGGAGCCCGATGCAGGACTCGATCCCGGGACTCCAGGATCATGACCTGAGCCGAAGGCAGTCACTTAACCAACTGAGCCACCCAGGCGCCCCCCCAATTCATTCTATGGGGCCAGCATAACCCTGATACCAAAACCAGACAGAGAAGAAAAGAAAACCGCAGACCAATATCCGTCATGAGCACACACACAAATATTCCAAATAAAATTGTAAGTGTAAATTGTATACAACAATACATAAAAATGATAAAACATTATGATTTCACGGGGTCTATCCTCATGTATTCCACATTACATGGGACTTGAAGAATACAGAGAATACAAGATTAGCTTACTATTCAAATATCAATCAACATCATTCACTATACTTTTTTTTTAGCTAAAAAAATAAAACAACCAGAACCCCGTGTAATCATGTAAATACAGCCAGAAAAAAAATTGTTCCCTAGTAAACTAACAAACAAACAAAAACTCTGAGAAAACTGGGAATAGAAGGGAACTTACTTAGTCTGATAAAGTGTAGCCTCAAAAACAAACAAACAAACCAAAAAATGTATGGCTAACATCATATTTAATGGTGGAAATTAAATGTTCATCCCCCATAAATTCAGGAATAAGATGAGAACATGCATTTCTACCATTTCTATTCAACATTATATTGGTGAGCCTAACCAGAGCAATATGGCATAAAATAGAATAAAATAAATAAAATAAAATAAAATAAAGTAAAATTCATATGGCAGTGCAAAGGACTTAAATTGCCAAGATGTCTTTGAAAAAAGAAAAGCAAAATTGGAAGACTAACACTACCTCATTTCAAGACTTACTGTAAAGCTATGATAATCAAGATAGTGTGGCATTGAGAGACAAATAGATCAATGAGTCAGACTAGAGAGTCCAGAAAGAAACCTACACATATATGAACAGCTGACTTTTGACAAAGGTGCAAAACCAATGTAGTGGAGAAAAGATAACTTTTTTCACAGGTAATGCTGGAGCAAGTGGATAATCATATACTCCAAAATGAATTCTGATCGATATCTTGTGTCATTAAAAAATTAATTAAAAATGGATTATAGATAGAATAGTAAAACCTAAAACTATAAAACTTATAACAAAACAGGAGAAATTTAAAACTGTTGTGATCTCAAGCAAAATTTCTTAGATATAAAGCCAAGAAGGAAAAAAAAATTACAAATTGTATTTAAACAAAATTTAAAGTTTCTGGTCTTCAAAAGACATTTTTTCAGAAAATGAAGATGAAAAGCCCCAGATGGGGCACCTGGCTGGCTCATTTGGGAGAGTGTACAACTCTTGATCTCAGGATTGTGAGTTCAACCCCCACACTGGGTGTGGAGATTACTTAAAAATAAAATCTTAAGAAAGAAAGAAAGAAAGGCCACAAACTGGGAGAAAATGTTTGTGAATCATATTTTTTATAAAGGTCTTATATTGCCTATATATATAAAGAACTCTCAAAACTCAGTAATGAGATTTAAAAGCAGGGACTCAGGGACACCTGGGTGGCTCAGTCAGTTAAACGTCTGCCTTCGGCTCATGTCATGATCCCATGGTCCTAGGATGGAGTCCCATGCTGGGCTCCCTGCTCAGTGGGCAGTCTGCTTCTCCCTCTACCCCTCCCCCTGCTTGTGCTCATGCTCTCTCTCTCTCGAAGATAAAATAAAAGCAGGAACTCAGATATTTGTGCACTCTTGTTCATTGCAGCATTATTCACAATAAACTGAAAGGTGAAAGCAACCCGTGTCCATTTATGGAGGAATGGACTAAAAAAAAAAATGTGTTATGTACACACAATGAAATATTTGGCCTTAAAAAAAAAAAATCCTGACATATACTACAGTTTGGATGAATCTTGAGGAAATTATGCTAAATGAAATAAGCCAGTCACAAACAAACTAATACTATATGATTCCACTGATAATGAGATACCTAAGAGTCCTCAAATTCTTAGTGACAGAATGTAGAAGGGTGGTTGCCACAGCTGGGGGTGAGGGAAAAATAAACAGTTACTGTTTAATGGATACAGAGTTCCGGTTTATCAGGATGAAAGAGTTCTGGCAAAGGAAGGTGGTGATAGTAACACAACAATACTTAATGCCATTGAATTTTACACATAAAAGTGGTTAAGATGGTAAATTTTATATTAAATGTATTTTATCACAATTTAAAGCAAACTCAATAAATAGAGAACAACCCAATTTTTTAAATTGGACAAAATGTTTGAACACACATTCCCCAAAGAAGATATACAGATGGAAAATAAACATATGAAAAGATGCTCAACATTGTTAGTCATTGGGGAAATGCAAATTAAAACCACAATGAGAGATCACTACATACCTATTAGATGACAAAAATTTAAAATACTGACCATTCTAAGTTTTGGCAAGGATATGGAAAATTTGGAATATTCATATAATGCTGACGGGAATGTAAATGGTACAACTGCTTCGGAAAACAGTTGAGTAATTTCTAAAGAAGTGAAATATCCATTTACCATATATGATCCAGCCTTTCGATTTCTAAGTATTTACACGAGAGAAATGAAAGCATATGTCCAGACTTGTAAAAAAATATTTATAGCAATTTTATTTGTAACAGCTAAAACCCTGGAAACCACTCAAATGTCCATCAACAAGTAAATGTATAAACAAACTGTGGTGTATCCATGTGATGGACTATTACCTCCCTCCTTTTATTATTCCTTTTTATTAACAAAAGGAACATGGAGAGATCTCAAAATAATTATGCCAAGTGAAAGAAGCCAGACAAAACAATAGTACATACTGTATGATTTCATTTACATACCATTCTAGAAATTACAAACTAGTCTGTAATGACAGAAAGCAGACTGGTGGTTGCCTGGGCATGGAAAGAAAGAATGAAGAGGAACAGGAGAGGAAGGAATTAATTACAAAGGGGCATGAGCAAACATTTGGGGATGTTGAATATATTCCTTATCTTGGTGGGGGTGGTTTCATGGGTGTATGCATAGGTCAAAACTTATCAAATTGTATGCTTTAAATATATATAGTTTATTGTATGTCAATTTTACTTCCATAAAGCTGTTAACAAAATAAATAAAGAAGTTTTATAAGCTCAGACTTGATCTGCCTCAGTGAATTCCATCTGTTGGTGGAGGCAGAGATTGAGGAGCATAACAACTTGGAATTTTCACTTTGGGAAATGACCAAGGAAGACAACCTGTGATGAGGAAAAAAATATTGCTGAGCCACATGGAAAGTTTTGGAGGGGTCAAAAAGTGTTCATTTTCTCTACATTTAATCAACATGGCAGGCCTCAGAGTCAAAAGATATTGGAGCCAGGATGGATCTTAGAGAAAGAAAATGCAGTTAAGTTTTTGTATTTTTCAGATGAGGAAGTGAATCCAAGAGAAATAAAGGGCCTTGCGTAAAGTCACATAGCTTGCCGAGGTAAGCATAAAATACGAGTCCTCTGTACCCTACCTTAATGTTGTTTTTTTTTTCTATACCTAGATATCCTAAACCCTTGGGTAATTGCTAATCTAGGTCAGTCTAAGAAAATATGGGAAAAGGTAACACCTATGAGACTCCAAGATAATACCTATGAGAATCTTTCATGGCCATGTGGACAGCTAAGAGGTAGAAGGGACAGCACTACCTCTACCTTCATATCTTCGGTCCCCAAACCATCTTAGACAGACACCACTCCTTGTAGGCCAGTAATGCCCTTCTGGCTACCCTCAGAGTCTAGGCAACTTGAAACTATTACTTCTGAGGTGAATTCCTTACAGGCAGAGTCAGCTATGCAATAATGCTTGTCTTCAAAACACAAATTTGGTGCAATGTGATTCATATATTAGGAAACAATAGGAGTACGGTGCACATTTACCTTTGCTGTGTGAGGTGAGCTCTTACAAGTGAGAAACTGGACGGAAGCAGAACACTGCACTCAGCAGAACTGAGTGGCCTGGGATACCCGAAGTGCACATGCAACGCACACCCCTCAAATATCTACCACCTATCTCAGTTCACTGCAGGTGTTACGTCGTGCCCATCCACATGTGCTGTTACAGTCTTTCCTCTGGGTTTAGATAACCTAACTTCTTACCACTTTGTAGTGAATCACAAGCTGCAACCTGTTCAACACCTAGGTCCTCAGATTTGAAGTCTTCTTAAGGCAAAGTGCCATGTTTATTGTGTTATTTGTAAATTTCCTTTTTTTTTTTTTCAACTTGAAATCAGTCACTGTTTATTAACTGACCAGATTATAGTCGTGGGAGACACCTTACCTCAACCTTCTAAGGAGACTACTGACCTGGTCTTCCCTGCTATCACCATCTCCACCTTCTACAAAATCTGCGACCTTTGTCTTCCTTCTGCCTCAAGGAGAAGACAACTGGAAGGGCCATGGGAAGTTGTTTCCCTCTCTGAAGCATTTTCCAACAGTTGAGATTTCATGAATAAGATCCTCCATGCATTGGCGACTGGGTGGCTCAGGCATTAAGCGTCTGCCTTCCACGGGGGTCAGGATCCTGGGGTCCTGGGATCGAGCCCCGCATCGGGCTCCCTGCTCCACGGGGAGCCTGCTTCTCCCTCCCCCACTCTCCCTGCTTGTGTTCCCTCTCTCGCTGTGTCTCTCTCTGTCAAATAAATAAATAAAATCTTTAAAAAAAAAAAAAAGATCTTCCATGCAGATGATGCCCTATTTACCAAGCATTGGAGCAATCAAAGTGTTATTTGTCGGGACGATTGACTTTTTTGTCGATTTTGCTATGACCACGCAGGTAGATCAATTCATTTACTGACTTCAGACTTCGGTACCCCGTGCTGTAAACGGCTCCACCATCCTCAACATGTTAACAGAAGACTTGCTGAGCTTCACAGAGGTGCCACGGAAGAGCTGACACAGGTGACGAAGTGTCAACACCTTTTGGATCTTGGGCTCACACCACTGATACCTCTGACCCTGAAAACAAATGCCCATTTGAGTTCTACAGTTACACAGAAGTTGCTCACTTTTCAGAGGGCCTGGGTGGCTTAGTCGGTTAAGTGTCTGCCTTGGGTTCAGGTCATGATCTGGGGCGCCCTGCTCAGCGGGGAGTCTGCTTCTCCCTCTCCCTCTGTTCCTCCCCCTGCTCATGCTCTCTCTCTCTCTCTTTTTAAACATTTTATTTATTTATTTGAGAGAGAGCGCGTGAGACAGAAAGCACGAGCAGGGGGAGGGGCAGAGGGAGAAGCAGACTCCCGGCTGAGCAGTGGGACTTATCCCAGGACCCTGAGATCATGACCTGAGTCGAAGGTAGACACTTAACCAACTGAGCCAGCCAGGCGCCCCATAAATAAAATCTTAAAAAAAAAAAAAAAAAAAGAAGTTGCTCACTTTTCTTGCCAACCTCACAATTCAAATCTTACTTCTGTACATCCTCCAATTTTTGCTATTATGGTGCTTAGCTTTTTCATAGATAAGCTTCCTCCTTGCCTTTTGAGGCATCTTTTGGGCAAATTTCTCAGGTGCTTGATCTTCAGCTCTGCAATATTCCTTTTCTTCATCTTAATGGTTTCTGGCACAGCAGGAACCTTCTTTTTCTCCTCTTCTATATCCTTTTTTTCTGGCTGCTTATGAATTTCTTAACCATTTAACATGTATAAAACGGTGCTAGCATTTTTATTAGGTTCCTGTACCTTTTTCTGTACTGTGTCACTGATCAAGTTTTGGAGTGTTGTCTCTCTGATCCCATCTTCTCCCATAAGCCCTGTGGTTTTTCTTGCACTGTTGTGCATAGCATGGTGATTTTTATGAGTGTATATGTCACATTACAGCTGAACTTTATCAGAAGTGTGGGGTAGACCCTTGAAATACTAACCTTGGGTCCAATAGCTATACCCATGAACATGCATGCACGCATGCACACCACACACACACACGCAGTTTTGTTTAAATACTACTGGACAGGGGCGCCTGGGTGGCTCAGTTGTTAAGTGTCTGCCTTCGGCTCAGGTCATGATCCCAGGATCCTGCGATCAAGCCCCACACTGGACTCCCTGCGTGGTGGGAAGCCTGCTTCTCCCTCTCCCACTCCCCCTGCTTGTGTTCCCTCTCTCGCTGTATCTCTGTCAAATAAATAAATAAAATCTTTAAAAAAAAAATACTACTGGACAGGTGTCCTGTCATATAAGTTTGTTTCAGAGCAGACAGGGAAGTCTCCTTTTCAGAGCCAGCCCACACAATGATTGTTATTTACAGCATACCAGTCCTTTGTTCCTTCTGAGCAGTGACAGATCTGGGACGCAATGAGGACGATTAGCACTGGTCAACCAGCAAAGACAAGTATTAAGTCAGCTTACTTATAATGGATCGGGCTTAACAGTGACCCACCCTCTTGGCATCTTAGGTGCCAGTAACAATATAAGTCAAAGCATGTTCCATCATGGCCTGCATCATAATCACATGCGGAACTGAACAGAATGTAGATTCCTGGGCTCCACTCCTGACCTGCCAAATCAGAGCCTCTAAGATCAGGATCAAGGAATTAGCATGTTTGCAGGCACTCAGTCATCCTCGGGCACCCTGAGCTTTGAGAACCACTGGACTAGAATGTCTACGTGAATTGCAGCAAGATACACGACGCAGAGCCAGGTTCCTGGGGGCTTGATACATAGCTTAACTACTTTTTACCTAAAACAACTGGTTCTCACTGTTTTATAGATCATTATTATCCAATTACAACGGCTTTTGTCCAATTTTAGACCAATATTGTTGAGGCTTTGTCATGGGTGCCACATGCCGACCTGTTGTGAGGGAGAGGAGGTTGATAAAAAGAAGGAAAGGCGCGACAGAATACTTCAACATATTCGAGAGTGTCGTTTGTAGCTGGTTCATTATGTTCATATCCCATCTAGCTGTCAAAAAATTTCTAGAACTATTTTTTTTAGAACTTTGAATTAAATTCTCTGATGTATTCTGAAACAAAGGCAGGACATCTATAGCTTTCTAATGAATAATTTCTATAATCTATAATCTAGCCACTGATTAACTGGTATGAAGATCTGCACTTGTGTACAAGATGGGCTGGGAACAAAACAGCAGTTAAAAGTTGCAGAGATAGGGCACCTGGGTGGCTCAGTCGGTTAAGCGACTGCCTTCGGCTCAGGTCATGATCCTGGAGTCCCGGGATCGAGTCCCACATCGGGCTCCCCGCTCAGCAGGGAGTCTGCTTCTCCCTCTGACCCTCCTCCCTCTCGTGCTCTCTGTCTCTCATTCTCTCTCTCTCAAATAAATAAATAAAATCTTAAAAAAGCTGCAGGGATATTATGAGTACTTTAAAGGAATATAATTATTTTTCTGCAGAAGGTAACCATTATTGTGATGCAACACATACAGTAATGTCTCATAATCACCAACAAGTATTAATGTGATGTTTAACATCCTCCACCTTGGAAGATGATTCAAGTCACAGGCAAAATAAGGGAAGATCTTAACTGAAAGGAGATCTTAACCCTGTTAAAGAGATCTCTTAAAGAGAACTTAACTCTCGGGGCACCTGGGTGGCTCAGTCGTTAAGCGTCTGCCTTCGGCTCAGGTCATGATCCCAGGTTCCTGGGATCAAACCCCATATCGGGCTCCCTGCTCAGCAGGAAGCCTGCTTCTCCCTCTCCCACTCCCCCTGCTAGTGTTCCCTCTCTTGCTGTCTCTCTCTCTGTCAAATAAATAAAATATTTAAAAAAAAAAAAAAGAGAACTTAACTCTCTCCTTAGCACACCCAAATACATATTACAAAATAACTCTAATACTTCCTAGGCTGGGAGGAAAAAAGCAAGTTCCTCTTCTAGTGTGCGCAAAAGAACATTGTAACTAAGATGTGTTTTTGAAGGAAACAATGAAGAAAATGGACATAAAGGTACAGAATTAAAATGGATTTGCTTTGTCTCTTGAAATTATTGAAACCAGAACTACCAAGACGGAATTTATTATGCATGGTTCATAAAATGGCACCATGTATCAGAAAATCAATGTGAGAATTAGCTAAGTGCTATAAACCTCCATTACCAGAAGTTATGCTGACAATTCATCTTGCCCACCTTTTCTAAACATAATTTGGCTTTACCTGTTCAAAAATTCTCACTTTCTAATAGCATGACAAAGTGTCAAGTTGGTGAAGTATTTAGGAGTAAAATATCATGATAACTACAACTTAATTTCCAAGATTATAAATATATATAATGTCCAGAGAAAGAAAAAGCAAATATAGCAAAATATTAACTATACTGAATCTAAGAAGGAGCTATATGGGTGTTTATTGAAGAATTCCTTCAACTTTTCTGATGTTTGAAAATTTTCATAATATAAATTTGAAGGAAAAAAAGAAATACACAATTTAGCCACTTAATGAAAATATTTAGTCACTCCAGAAACCTCGGTAATCATACCCAAGCCTGTGAGTACAATTTAGTATGTAATTCTGATTTTATGACTTAGCGTGGCACTCCTCAAAAATGATGGCTGAAGAAGAAGGAAGTGTAACCCGAAACTGCCCTGCCCACTGCAATTCTTTTGATGCTGAGTATATTCGCCTCCAGAAGTATGACCAGTATATTAAATGTTACAATGGTTTTCTACCTTTAGGCCCATTCTCAAAGATTTTCCCTCTTCGTATGATTGACTAGCAACTGAATTCTCATAATGTGAAGATCAAAATGAGAAGCTCTGCAGAGAACAGGTTTTACGTTAAGTCTTCAAATCAATAAGGTTGTAAAATAGCAAAATGTTTCTAAATAGACTTGAGTCCATGAATAACATTTTGTTCATCAAAATAAATGACAAAGTGGATATATTCATGGAGTGAAATCATGGAATTGGAATTTTCTCCTGTAAGGGTCACAGATGTTTAAATGTTGTATATGTTTATATTTTTGATATGTATATTTCTGTTTCAGGAACTTGAAGAACCTAGTCCATCTCAGATTCTCTCTTCCTCTCTCCCTGTCATCATCCTTCTTCTCCAATCCCCACTGCATCTGTCTCAGCCTTTCATCCTTGAAAGGTGGCTCTGGGCAAAGGACCACATCTCATCTGCAGAATGAGGAGAAGGGCTAAAGCACCTCCCAGTCCTCCTGGCTCCCACAGCAGTGTAGCTGCATTTTCTTTTGCCAGCAAATTGTCTTGTTTACTCTCCTCACCCCCTGGGAACCCACCAGCCTCAGGATCTCTTCAGTCAATACTTTAAATGGCCCCTTTCCTGATACATGAACAATGAGATGTTTTTCTGTCTTGCTGCCTCTCCCTCTCTCCTTCTTCCTTTTTCCTACCATCTTCCATTTCTGTAAGTCCAACAAATGATCACTTTCTGAGTTTCTAATATTAGCCCTTAGGTCACCTAACCTATTAACCCTTTCACACTGGCTTCCCTCTGTACCTGCTGCACCATTATAGTTCTAAATTCCATGGAAACCAAAAGATTCTTAAAACATGCTTAGTAAAGCCTAGTTTCTTCCATTCTCTTAAAAATGCAAGTTTGTGGCAGGTGATGTGTCTGATGTCGTTAGCTGGGACTAGTTAAATTCTCTACTGGACCTTTTAGGTATAGCCCCATGACTTCCCAGTTACTAAATATGTCCGTCTATGTCACCATGTGAATAAAGTTCCAGATGTAATGTTAAAGTTATGACCAAACAGACACAAAAACGGCAGCACATAGTTTTCTAAAGCACCTTCAAGATGGCAGGTATTGTGTATGTTCATCTGCTGCTATTATTAGAAGCACTTCATACTGACTAAGCTGTTATTGAGGATGAAGTGGATTAAGACTTATGGAGCCTGAATGGTAAACACATGACACAGGGCTTCGGAGGCAGGCTAGGTGTGTGTAGTTTTATTCTGCACCACACCTCAAATGCTCAGCAGGGAAGCCTATGTTCAGGGCAATTTCTAAGCAGCAGCAAGGCAATTCAAATATTTGAAGGACTCATCTAAATTGACCTTCCACAGCAGCCTAGCTAACCTCAAGGCATGGGCAAACTGGCAGCATAATGCCAGGGTAGAAAGCACTGGAGGGGAAGCAAAGGAACCATAGATGCCCACCAACTAGGCAGATGCATCCTCATACCCCTCCATGCCTCTGTTTCCCCATGAAGTTCAGGGACAAGAAAATCTGACTCCTAGTTGCCTTGTGAAGTTTTTTTTGGAGGACTGCAGGAAATGCTAGCCATGTGCTTAGAACGGGGAGTGATGCTGGAGGGCAAGCACAAATGGGTTGCCAAGTCCCAGCAGACACTGAACCCTAGATAGACAGAGGGGCGTCATTCCCATCACTTTTTAATGCGAATGTCTTTATTTTATTTTATTTTTTTACTTCATTTTGAGAGAGAGAGCGTGTGTGTGTGTGGGCGGGGGCGGGGGTAGGCGAGAGCATAGGGAGAGGGGGAGGGAGAATCCCAAGCAGGCTACATGCCCAGCGCAGAGCCCAACGGGGGGCTGGATCCCACGACCCTAAGATCATGACCCTAGCTGGAACTAATAGTCTGACGCTTCGCTGACTGAGCCACCCAGGCAACCCAATGCAAATGTCTTTATATGATGATCTAATTAGTAACTAGAGATCCATTTGACACAAAGCTCAACTAAGCTGTGATGTGACTGCCCCTCAAGGAGAGTCCTAGAGGTAAGGGCAGAGAGAGAGCAGGAGCCTTTGAGACGTGTGTGCTTGAGATGATAATCTTTGAAGAAACACATCTCTTCAGAGGGTGCGAGGGCCAACAAATAGAAGATCCTGCCACCTTCTAGCAGAGACATTTGGAGGAAGACTCCTTGAACTGGGCCAGGGCAGCGTGTTTCCGCCAGCCATTCTCTGTAGGTCTGGCTCGAGAACCCCACCATCCCCTAAGTGAAGAGAGAGCAGCATGAGGGCAAAAGACACACCAAGTGAGATCTCTGGATGAATCTTGTTTCCCTAAAGGATACTGAGAATAATCAACAAATGATAAAATAAAACCCATGGAAAAATAGCCAAACAAAAGAAGGGGCATCATCCTCAGACGAAGATAATCCACAGGAATCAGAGAAGAAAACAAAAAAGTCTGGGAACTCTTACCTCCTCAAAAGAATGCAAAGTAACTGACCTCTTCGAAACAGATTCAGAATAGCATAGGGTGGATTAAGATGGAAAGACAATGGGATGAAAGAAAAGGGAGGGGGTGAGATGACTCTTAAAACAGCAGAACTGAAATCCATAATGGAGATGATAAAGAACCGAATTGGCAATGCGGTGTCACCTTTCTAGAGGGCAGTTTAGCAACATGTGTTAATATCCTTAAATATATACATGGCCTCTGACCCCACAATAATATTTCTAGGGGCACCTGACTGGCTCAGTCCATAGAGTGCGCAACTCTTGATCTCAGGGTTGTGAGTTCGAGCCCTACATTGGGTGTAGAGATTGCTTAAAAATAAAATCTTTTAAAATAATAATAATATTTCTGAAAAATTTAATCCAAGGGAATAGTAGTACAAATTTGCAAAAATACAACTACAGGATGTTACTGAGGGCTTTTTAAGTTTTTTTTTTCTTTTAAAGATTTTATTTCTTTATTTGACAGAGAGAGACACAGCGAGAGAGGGAACACAAGCAGGGGGAGTGGGAGAGGAAGAAGCAGGCTTCCTGCCAAGCAGGGAGCCTGATAGGGGGCTCAATCCCAGGAGCCTGGGATCGTGACCTGAGCCGACGGCAGACGCTTAGACTGAGCCACTCAAGCACCCCTGAGGGCTTTTTAAAAAAAAAAAAAAATTATTTATTTGAGAGAAGAGAGAGAGGCAGAGCATGAGGAAAAGGGAGAAGAAGACTCCCTGCTGAGCTGGGAGCCCTATGCAGGACTCCATCCCAGGACCCCAAGGTCATGACCTGAGCCGAAGGCATATGCCTAACTGACTGAACCACCCAGGTGCCCTGGCTTTTTCAGAGTAGAAAAATAGGTGTTCACCACTAGGGAATTACTGAAATGAATTATGATATTATCATAATATTAAAATGAACATAGCATTGGGTGCCTATATAGTTTATATATATCATATATCATGCTATATATATTATATTATGCTGAAAATAAAGCAGATTACAAAATAGTACATAGGGTAAAATCTTAGTTCAGTTTTTTTTAAAAAGTCTGTGTGAAGCATAGAAAAGTCTGGAAAGATCGTATTATTAACTTTTGCTGCATAACAAACCATTCTAAAACTTAGTAGCTTAAAAGAACCATTTCTTTAGTTCATTATTTTGCAGGGCAACAAATTTGGGCTGGGTTCATTTGGGCAGTTCTTCTGACCTTGAGCTTCATCATGCATCTGTGGTCAGCAGCCTATTGGCTGGACCTAGCTGGTTTAGGATAGTCTCAGCTGTGACAGTTCATCTCTGCTCTTCCTGGTCTCTCATTCCAAGGAAACTATCCTGAGGTTGATCACAGTGCGTCCCAGCATTCTGAAATCAAGAGTGAATCCTGAGCTGAGAATTGGCATGTTAGTTCTGCTGCATTTTTTTGGCCAAAGTAAATCACAGGACCACCTCATATTCAAGGGCAGGGAAAACAGATTCTACCTCTTGATTTAAGGAGCTGCCAAGCCATATTGCAAAGGGATGTGGATATAGGAAGAGGGATAATTGTGGCAATTTTTGCATACAATCCACCACAAGGATGTACTAGCATGTTAGTGGTACATATTTAGGACATGTAATTACAGGTGATTTTTATTTTATTCCTTGTTTTCCTATACTAGCAACATCTTTTGGAATGAACATGTACTACTTTTGTCACTGAAATCAAGTTGCTATTTCCATCTTACCATTTTACAAAAAGTTTTTAATGGCATTGCAAAATGATCATGGTATAATCTCGAGTAAAAAAGCATGATAGAAAATTTACAAGTACATTCACAATATATCCTAAAACATAAAATGCATAGAGAAAGGTCTAGAACATTTATCAAAATGTTAACAATGGTACCATTTAGGTGTATAGTTATGGATATTTTCCTTTTTTTTAAGATTTTATTTATTTGTCAGAGAGAGAACGCACAAGCAGAGCAAGTGGCATGCAGAGGGAGAGGCAGGCTCCTCACTGAGCAAGGAGCCTGATGCAGGATTCTATCCCAGGATCCTGGGATCATGACCTGAGCCGAAGGCAGACGCTTAACCAACTGAGCCACCCAGGGATCCCGGATATTTTTCTATTTTACTAAAATTCCTAAATTTCCTATAATTAAAAGAAATTACTTTTTTTTTTTTAAGAGAGAGAGAGTGAGCGGGGGGGAGGGGCAGAAGGGAGAAAATCTCCAGCAGCCTCCCCACTAAGCACAGAGCCCCATGTGGGGCTTGATCTCACGACCCATGAGATCATGACCTGGGCTGAAATCATGAGTCCAACGCTTAACCCACTGAGCCACCCAGGTGCCCCTAAAAGAAATTAACTGGTAAATGAAAAAGTGTTTTTAAAATGACATTTAAAGAGGGCGCCTGGGTGGCTCAGTTGGTTAAGCTACTGCCTTCGGCTCAGGTCATGATCCTGGAGTCCCGGGATCGAGTCCCATATTGGGCTCCTTGCTCAGCAGGGGTCTGCTTCTCCCTCTGACCCTCCCCCCTCTCATGTGCTCTCTCTCTCTCATTCTCTCTCTCAAATAAATAAATAAAATCTTAAAAAAAAAATGACATTTAAAGAGACTCTTGACTGTAGAGAATGAACTGAGGGTTGCTAGAGGGAAGGTGGGCCGGGGATGGGCTAGATGGGTGATGGGCATTAAGGAGGGCACTTGTTGTGATGAGTACTGGGTGTTCTATGTAAGTGTTCCGGAACCAATATTACACTATATGTTAAGTAAGTAGAATTTACATAAAAACTTGAAAAGGAACAAAATAATAAAATGAAATGACATTTAAAAGAAGGCTAAGCATTCATGTCTGCAAGACTTGTCTCAGAACCAAGAGTGACAGCGAGCCGCACACTGAGAATGATTAACTTGGTTCTTTGCATTTGAAATTTAATGATAGGAAAATCATTTTTTGCTGGAAAACAATGGCAACCTTGTTTGTCTACTTATACAAAAGCACTGAGAAAAACGTCAGTAACCGTGCAAGTTCCACATACTTCAACACAACTTAGTCAAACCTCTCTATCTTGGAGATCCTGGACACTGCCCAGCTGCTACAAGAACTTCCGCTGTATTGGTTTCTTCTAGGTACATCCAATGGACTGCGACTCCAAATGCAGGAGTGACAGATGGATCTGCTCTACCCTCCACCAGCAAGGCCAGGCTAATGTGAGGAAGAGGAGCTCCTGGGGCACAAAGAGGGGACCCTTCTTGTTGAGGCCAGCCTGCACGGGGCTCCCCTGGCAGTGAATGCCTTACCTTAGACCCGGCTCTCCTTGACAGAACTCATCTTACTCTTGTTCACCAGAACACAAATACTCCCAAATGACGACTCTCATGCTAGGAGTACTGACAGTGTCCTAGCCAAGGTTCCCAGAAAAAAAGAGTCTGAAGCCACAGGTTTATGTGTGGGTGCTTTACCAGAGAATTCAGTCCCAGGGAGCAGGAGTGAGACTCAAAGACAGTGAGGCAGGGGAAAGACAGAGAACCAACATGAAGAGGATCTAGCAAGCTGGCCACCAATAACCTATAACTCAAAACCATGAGATTGTGCCCCTGAGAAACCACATAAATGGCATCTCAGCATCATCTTGGGAAGGGAAGGGGGGAAAGGGAAGGATTTATCCATAGGTTCCCAGCTACTATTGGTTGAAATTTCTCCCTATGAGGCGTTAATTCCCCCACATTGACAGCATACCCTTGAGCAGTACTATTCTTAGATCCAGAAAAGAAGGACTTAGGCCTTGGACCTGAGGCTCTCGACTTGCCCTGCTCACCACAAACCCTGCGAAACACAAACACACACACACACACACACACACACACACCCAAATATCAGAGAGCATGTCTGCCACTTGGGATCCTACCATCAGCCCTGGCACAGCACAACCTGTAACCCTAAACATCTGCTCCTGTTCGCAGCCCAGGGGAATCCTTCTTCACACGGCTTGCCCTGTGTCCTCCAAACAAAAGGCAACCGTGTCAAAATGCCATGAAAATGTGCGGGTTGTTCCAATGCCAGTATTGGAGGCCGACGCCCTTTTGGAGCTCAGGGCAGACTTTAGAAGCAGAAGTGCTTAGGTTAGAAAAAGACAAATTTGTTAACTTCTCCAATTCTTCTCCGAAAGCAGGAAGGCAACAGATTCTTTCACAGTGAAGTATTTCCCAGTGGTGCCAAGCATTCTTGTTCTTCCTTGTGTTCCAACTCGTGGCTCGGGAGGAAGCGACAAACTTTAGTATGTCTCTCACATACTAAACCACCTTCTGTATTTTGCTCTGAGGCGGTTACTGGATCTCTGCGAACTACACTTCTATTTTCTGCCAATAGGGAACGCCATGGGGGGGTGGTCTGCAAGGCCAGAGACGGGGGGCTTGCTCTTCCTTCCTGTTTACTGGGTGTCCCTGTCAGCTCGGCAGCGATACCTGGTTTGTGTCCAGCTTTTTGTGGTGGTCCCACAACCAGAAACACAGCATCCACTAGCCAGGAAGCTCTCCCTGTCCAAAAGTCTCCACCTCAGTTCTGCACTGACCTCCTCCAAACTTCTACTTTCTTCTTCCTTCTCCCACCCCTTGGCATGGTATCTTCTACTGATACTATTTTCAATGTTACCTTTCTGACCCCTTTTCAGTGTTTAAGTTCTCTGGTACGGTTTGACCAATTCCTTAAATATTTGCTGTTAAATACACTGGTGTGATTTCTCTTTTCCTAACTGGCCCTAGCCAACACAATAGATCGGGATGAAGCATAACAATTCTTTACAGGGCAATTGGATGGACACTGAGTGCTGGAATTTAAATAAACTTTCAAAAACTGAAGTACAATTTTATTTAAATACTTTGAGTTTTAATTTTTATATTAATGAATTACGATGTGTACTGAACATTTTAATTTTAATTTTAAAATCTTGACTATTTTAGAAGGAAAATATCTTACTTTTAAAACACAATGTATTGGGGCGCCTGGGTGGCTCAGTCGTTAAGCGTCTGCCTTCGGCTCAGGTCATGATCCCAGCGTCCTGGGATCAAGTCCCACATCAGGCTCCCTGCTCAGCGGGAAGCCTGCTTCTCCCTCGCCCACTCTCCCTGCTTGTGTTCCTGCTCTCGCTATCTCTGTCTCTGTCAAATAAATAAATAAAATCTTTAAAAAAAATGTAAAAAAAAAAAACCAAACATAATGTATTAGTTAGGATTAGAGAGAGAGACTTATTGCAATGAATTGGATTGGGTGATTGTTGAGGCTGGTAAGTCTGAAATCTATAGGCCAGACCAGCAAGGCTGGAAGCTCGTGGGCAGAAACTGATGCTGGGTTCTTGAGGCAGATTTTTTTCTTGTGAGGGAAACCTTAGCTTTTACTCTGAAAGCCTTTCAATGAATTGGATGAGACCCACTCACATTGTGGGAGGTAATCTCTACTTAAAGTCAACTGATCATAAGTGTTAATTACATCCACAAAAATACATCCAGAGGGGCGCCTGGGTGGCTCAGTCGTTAAGCGTCTGCCTTCTGCTCAGGTCATGATCCCAGGGTCCTGGGATCAAGCCCCGCATCGGGCTCCCTGCTTGGCGGGGAGCCTGCTTCTCCCTCTGCCACTCCCCCTGCTTGTGTTCCCTCTCTCGCTGTGTCTCTCTCTTCAAATAAATAAAAATCTTTAAAAAAAAAAAAAAAAATCCAGAGCAGCACCTAGATTAGTGTGATTGAATAACTGAGTAGTATAGCCTAGCCAAGCTGACACATAAAACAAACCATCATTTTCATACATAAAATACATAAAATAACTTTGTATAAAATACATAAAAATGTTTTATTTTTAAAATTTCTACTAATTTATATTTTTGTAAATATATTTAAGGTTTGTGTTCCTTGAATATTGTTATATTTGATTTAGAAATGAAAAATACAAAAGTAGAGCTTAGTAAAATTAAAAAAACAGATCCTCTCCCACTGAAATGTTGACCCGCTGCTTAACATCTTCCTTTCAATACACCCTCTCTGCCCTCACAGGCCTATCCCTGGCATCTGCAGAGACTGGGGAAAGAGTACAAATGGAGGCTACCCATATTTTCATTTTTTTAATCAATAAATAAAATCTCCATTTGTTACAAAATTCGAAGTTGCAGAAATTTCACCTATTTATTCAAGTTGTATATTTGATGAGAATATGTTTCTTACTCATTTTAATTGTTTCTGATGAGTAATTAAAACAATTTGTGGGGCTCAGTCATTAAGCATCTGCCTTCGGCTCAGGTCATGATCCCGGGGTCCTGGGATTGAATCCCGCATCGCATTGGGGTCCCTGCTCGGCGGGAGGCCTGCTTCTCCCTCTCCCACTCCCCCTGCTTGTGTTCTTGCTCTCGCTCTCGCTCGCTCTCTCTGTCAAATAAATAAATAAAATCTTTTAAAAAAATAAAACAGGGCGCCTGGGTGGTTCAGTTGGTTAAGCGACTGCCTTCGACTCAGGTCATGATCCTGGAGTCCCTGGATCGAGTCCCACATCGGGCTCCCTGCTCGGCAGGGGGTCTGCTTCTCCCTCTGACCCTCCCCCTTCTCATGTGCTCTCTCTCATTCTCTCTCTCTCAAATAAATAAATAAAATCTTAAAAAAATAAATAAATAAAACAGAATTTGTAATGCAATGTCTTGTTTGCTAAATTTATGGTGGTCATACCCAGCTGAAGGCTGCTCATTTTCCTTATTTTCAACTTTCGAAATTTTGAGAAGATCACCTCTTTCCAAAATTGGATCTTGAATACCTCTGCAAAAGATGCTCTTATTTGGCAATGTCCTTAAAATATGTTACAACCAGGGTGTCAAAATGTTTATGATCATTGGTATTTTCTGTCAAATTGCTTTATAGAAAACTTCGTTAACAACTTACTAATGTAAATGTTTTTATTTATTAATTTTCTGGGCTAATGTGGTAGGCCAAATTGATGGTAGGTCAAAAATGATACCTTGTTGGGGCGCCTGGGTGGCTCAGTTGGTTAAGCGTCTGTTTTCGGCTCAGGTCATGATCCCAGGGTCCTGGGATCGAGCCCCGCATCGGGCTCCCTGCTCAGCGGGAAGCCTGCTTCTCCCTCTCCCACTCCCCCTACTTGTGTTCCCTCTCTCGCTGTGTCTCTCTCTGTCAAATAAATAAATAAAATCTTAAAAAAAAAAAGATACCTTGTTTTCATTTTAATTATTGCGAAGGTGAAACAGTTTCCCAAGTGTGTACTTGAATCAACACTGTATATCATAAGGTATAAAATTATTTATAGTTCTTGACAAAGCAATTCTACTTGTTAATTTATTCTAGAGAAATAATCCATATTAGGTATAAAAATACTTTTTCTGGAGTTACTATAATGTTGGAAAATTGTAATGAAATTCAATTGGTGGGGGGCGCCTGGGTGGCTCAGTTGGTTAAGCGACTGCCTTCGGCTCAGGTCATGATCCTGGAGTCCCGGGATCGAGTCCCGCATCGGGCTCCCTGCTCAGCGGGGGGTCTGCTTCTCCCTCTGACCCTCCCCCCCTCTCATGTGCTCTCTCTCTCTCTCTCAAATAAATAAATAAAATCTTTAAAAAAAAAAAAGAAATTCAATTGGTGGGAACTTACTGTTTAATCATAATAAATTTATTTATCAAGTTTATCCAGCCCCTAAAAATGGCTGCTATATTAAGGCTAGATGCTATCATGGGATGGCAGGCAGAAGGAAGGAGTGGGGAGACTCATAAGAAAAGAAAAACCAAAACCCAAAACCTCAAGATACTAATTACTTGTATCCTTTGAGCACATTGAGATTTCTTTTTAACACATTAAAAAGACCAGAAGAAAATTCACCAAAATGCTAATGGTGGTATATTAGGGTCATAAGACCACAAGTATTTTTTTCTTTTTTAATTGCCTTAAAATTTTCTATAAAGGGTATATAACTTTTTAATTAGGTTAAAAAAAAGAATTCTATATATGCCACTAAAACTTTTGAACTCATTAAAAATCTTCATTATTCAGAGCTAAATGAAATATTCAACTTTGCACTTAGTTTGGATCACCTTGCTTCATGATTTATTGTGAAGGCAGGAACCATGGGACGAGGAGTCCATAAGGTTTTCTTTCATCACCTGCAAACATGTTTGTGTACTGGATTGCCCTTTCCCATTGTCTTAAAGAAACATCCTGCCTGTTTTCCAAAAGCAAATCCTCCAATTGTGTCCTTGGTTTGAATTCCTTCTTTCTCTCAAAACTTGGACTCACCCAGTGTAATCTCTCCCATGTGGATTTGCCTCTACTTTCATTGGATCCTCCTCTGAAGGCTAATGATGCTTAGCATCTTTTCATGTGCTCACCAGTCATTCATACATATTCTTTAGAGACATACCCTTTGTCCATGTTTTTAAGGGGGTCATTTGCCTAATACTTGAATTGTAAGAGTTCTTTACACAAGTGTTCTGGATACAAGTTCCTTATCAAATATATTATTTGCAAGTATTTTTCCCCCATTTTGTGGGTTGTCTTTTCACTTTCTTGATGAAAGCTAGCACAAAAGCTATTTATTTGGATGAAATCCAATTTATTAGTCCAATGACATCTTTTTTTCTTTTCTTGCATGTGTCTGGTGTTATATCTCAGAAGGCTTTGCCTAATCTAAAATCCACGAAAATTTATCCTTAAGTTTTCTTCTTGTTTTTTAAAAATATTTATTTATTTATTTGAGAGAGAGAGGGAGAGAAAATCTCAAGCAGACTCCAATGCTGAGCTCAGAGCCTGATGCAGGGCTCAATCCCAGGACCTTGAGTTCATGACCTGAGCCGAAACCAAGAGTCGGACGCTCAACCGACTGTGCCACCTAGGCGCCCTCCTAAGTTTTCTTTTAAAAATTGTATAGTTTTGGGCGCCTGGGTGGCTCAGTTGGTTGAGCGACTGCCTTCAGCTCAGGTCATGAACCCAGGGTCCTGGGATCGAGTCCCGCATCGGGCTCCCTGCTCTGAGGGGAGCCTGCTTCTCCCTCTCCCACTCCCCCTCCTTGTGTTCCCTCTCTCGCTGTGTCTCTCTCTGTGAAATAAATAAATAAAATCTTTAAAAAATATTGTATAGTTTTAGCTTTTACATTTGGGTCTATGATCCATTTTGAATTAATTTTTTGTATGGTATGACGCAAGTTCATTCTTTTGCATGCGGCTATCCAGCTGTTTCACCATTTATTGAAAAGACCATTCTTTGCCCCAATGAATTGTTTCGACACCCTGTCAAAAATCAATTGATCATAGATGTAAAGGGTATGTTTTTGGACTCTCCATTCTGTTACATTGATCTATATATTTATCCTTGCCCAGTACCATACTGTCTTGATTACTTGTAGCTTTGTAGCAAGTTTTAAAATCTGGAAATGTGACTTGTCCCTACTACTTTCGACCTTGGACAAGTTACTTAATCTTCTCTTTTGAGGTTTCTCATTCTGTTCAATGACGGTAAAAAGAGTATCTCCTTGAGATTATAAAAATTAGTTTCTACAGTCCCAGGGGGAAAAAAAATACGGTTTTTCTGTAGCCATAAAAATGCGTAGCCACGATTATCATATTTCAACACATTTAATCAATCGAGGACAATGTGCCTCAGAGAATGTACTTCTGCAAGCCAACCGATCAGTGCCAGCCCCACACTTCTGAAAGCCAGCCAGTCAGGACCACTCCCATGCCACGTGATGCTCTAGGAAAAGAGTTCCACTGTCAAATAAATTTGGTAGAAGGCTGCATACTTTATTTCCTTTTTAGAGGTTCACAGTGGCTCGATCCTCGATCCCGTTCCCCAGGAAACAGACTGAAATGGAGATTTGTGTGCAGGTAGTTTACCTGGGGTGCCTTTGGAAACACCACCCATAAGGGAGTGCAGGAAGTAAGACTGGGCAGAAGGAGAAGTTTCACTACAATATGCTGGCCGTAGATGATGCCACAGGGAACTCTGGAGCTGGGATCCCCAGTCAGAGTTGTTATGCACTGGGGCAAGAGGAGTCAGGCTTCTCTAGTCATTGGATGCATGCTGTGTCAAGGATGAAGGGGACTAACCACGGGCAATTCATCTCTCTTCTCCCGGAGGGGAGAGAGCTGTGAGCCATCAGCTCACATCAGCAACCAGCTGTTCTGATCCCTCAGCTGGGAGAATGAGGACTTCAGTGCTGAAGGGGGAACCTGGGTTGGGTGACACAACAAAGTATCTACTACAGCTCAACTATTCTGACACCAACTGAGTGTCCTACAGTTAGATTCCAATCTGATGCTAATGAGCCGGAGTTAGTGAAGACCCCATAATTTAAAGTCCTTCTCAAGACTGTCTCCTCTTCAGGCACCAGCTGCAAATCTCAGGGACTACCTGCACTTCTGACTGACTATAAATTTAGGAGTTCCCACAATCCCTTCAGTTTCAATAATTCGCTAGAACAACTCACAGAACTCACTAAGCATTCTATGCTTATGATTATAGTTTTATTCTCGAAGATACAACTCAGGAAGAGCCAAATGGAAGAAACACACAAGGTAAGGTAGAGGGTGGGGGGGCCAGGGGTGAACAGAACTTCCATGCCCTCTCCTTGTGGAATCTGAGCATGACATCCTTCTAGTATTATCGTGTTCACTGACCAGGAAGCTCTACAGACCCTCCCACTGTTACTGGGGTTTCATTACATAGGCATGATTGATTAAATCACTGGCCATGTGATTAAACTTAATCTCTAGACCCTCTCCCCTCCTCGGAGGTCAGGTGCCTGAAATTTCCAACTCTCTAATAACATGTTTGTTTGGTCTTTCTGATGATCATTCAGCCCCCATCCTGAGGCCAGCTGGGTACCCCCACCTCCAGATTATGTCATTAGCATAACCAAGATACCCCTACAACTCAGGAAATTCCAAAGGTTGATGAAGCTCTGCACGAGGACCAGGGACAAAGACCAGATATTCTGTATTATACCATAGTTAACGTATTAATAATTCTGAGCTATTCCGTACTTTAAAAAATGATTTAACTTGCTTAACCTGGTATTTCCTCAATTTACTTGGCCATGAATCCCCATTTTATGGACGCTATGCTTTCCCTCCACACACCTTTTAGCACACTTGGGAAACACACTTTGGGGAATAGTACTCAAATGTTTATTTCTCTGAGCTCCACTGCTACATTTCCAAAGGCTTGATGGCTGAACCAACTACATATTTTGTGGGGCCTAGTACAAAACCAAAGCGTGGAGTTCCTTGTTCAAAAATTATTAGGAGCAGGGATGCCTGGGTGGCTCAGTTGGTTAAGCATCTGCCTTCCAGCTCAGGTCATGATCTCAAGGTCCTGGGATCGAGCCCCACGTCAGGCTCCCTGATCACTGGGGAGCCTGCTTCTTCCTCTGCTCCTCCCCCCCTGCTTGTGCTTGCACTCTGCCCCCCGGAAATGAATAAACAAAAAAATCTTTAAAAAAAATTATTGGGAGCAGCATTAGCAGAGCATTAAGCCAATCATGGGGCCCTTCTGAGCACAGGGCCCTGTGTGACAATACAGGTCACACTCCTATGAAGCTGATCCTACCTGATGGACTCTTTCCTACTGTTGTCTATTTCAATAATTGGCCACATTGACCCAGTTTCACGGGTTATCATTATTGACTTTTCCTTCCCTCATCTTGAATTCTCCCACTTAAATATCTCTCAGACTTGTCCACACCTCTTTATCCCCACTGCCCACCCCCCTAACTCAGGCTATCATCACTGCTCACCCAAGACTGCTTTGGCCTCCCACCACTCACACTGCGTTTTATCTCACACCTCCACAAAGGCAGCCAGGGTAATCATTCTAAAAATGTGGATATCAGGGCGCCTGGCTGGCTTAGTAGGTAGAACATGTGATTCTTGATCTTGGGGTTGTGAGTCTGAACCCCACATTGGGCAGAGAGATTACTTAAAAACAAACAAACAAACAAACATATGGATCTCATTATGATCCCCCCCCCCCTTTCCTGCTTACAACTTAATGATACCCCTTGCTTTTGGGAAAAGTTCTAACACCTTAACATGGCTTAAAGGCCCTTTCTGATGAGGTCCCTGCTTACTTGTAAAGTTTCAACTCACTACTCCTCTTTGTCTCCTGGTGGCCATTCTTTCTCCTCTGTCCTTATTTGATAGAAGATAGGATCCTGGGGCGCCTGGGTGGCTCAATCGTTAAGCGTCTGCCTTCGGCTCAGGTCATGATCCCAGGGTCCTGGGATCGAGCCCCGCATCGGGCTCCCTGCATCTGCTTCTCCCTCTCCCACTCCCCCTGCTTGTGTTCCCTCTCTCTCTGTGTCTCTCTCTGTCAAATAAATAAATAAAATCTTAAAAAAAAAAAAAAGAAGAAGAAGAAGATAGGATCCTCAGGCATAGAGCCAGACTTCATTTAAAAACAAAACAAGGGTGCCTGGGTGGCTCAGTTGGTTAAGCGACTGCCTTCGGCTCAGGTCATGATCCTGGAGTCCCGGGATCGAGTCCCACATCGGGCTCCCTGCTCAGCAGGGGGTCTGCTTCTCCCTCTGCCCTCTTCCCTCTCGTGCTCTCTGTCTCTCACTCTCTCTCTCAAATAAATAAATAAAATCTTTAAAAAAAAAAAAATAAAAAACAAACAAACAAACAAAAAACCAACAGGGGCGCCTGGGTGGCTCAGTCAGTTAAGTATCTGCCATCCAGCTCAGGTTCTGATCTCAAGGTCCTGGGATGGAGCCCCACATCAGGATCTCTGCTCAGCGGGGAGTCTGCTTCTCCCTCTCCTCCCCACTCCTGCTCTCTCTCTCTCAAGTAAATAAATAAAATCTTTAAAAAAACAAAACAAAAACCAGGACAAGTTGCATAAGAAGACATCAAGGGGAAAAACAGGGCTGGCCTTGGAGCTGGGCCTGTCCCCTGCGCAGCTCAGCTGCCTCTCCTGCTGGGCCACGTAGCTGGGCGGCACAGCACAGTGGCTAAAAGCAGAGCCCCTGGAACCAGACTGCCAAGACACTTACTGCTCTTCTGCCTCCGTTTCCTCGACTGTAAAACTGAGAACAATAAAACTATCTACCTTAAGCTGAGGCTTACATGAGTTAGTGCATGTGAAACACTTAGGGCGTTGCCGGGCAAGCAGTAAGCACTGTATAGGCATTATCGACAAGAGCTCAAATTCATTTCTGCTTCTGCCCTCTCCCATCAATCACCACCTGCTATCCTTTCTCCTGCTCCTGCTTTGTGCTCACTGATGGCTTTGGCCTACTCATGGCTTCCACTCCCTCGTGGCATCTGCATATTGTTTCCTTCTGTGTGACTTTGGCTTCTACTACAGTTTTCCAATTGCTCAGCTACCTCTTGAAACTTGCCAGAGTTCCCACGATAGAGATTCTGATTGGCCCAGAAAAATCCCTGCAATCCCTCTGAGACAACTTCTTGCAGTCCCATGAGTCACGAGCACCCCTCCCCGGTGCTGCTCCCCTCTGTGGGGGTTCAGGGAAGGAACTCCTCAGAGCGACCTGAGGGTAACGCTAGCATTGTGGGCAATGGTCCGTGCACTGTACATGTGTTCACTCAGGCTTAAAGCTTGGTGCTATCTCGCGACGCCTGGGTGGCTCAGTCTGTCAAGCGTCTGCCTTCAGCTCAGGTCCTGATCCCAGGGTCCTGGGATTGAGCCCCACATCGGGGTCCCCGCTCAGCGGGGAGTCTGCTTCTCCCTCTGCTTGCTGCTCCCCCTGCTTGTGCTCTCTCTCTCTCTCCCTCTGACAAATAGATAGAGATTAAGAATTTGGTGCTATCTCTGTATTGGTGCCTTATCCCCTACAGAGGATTCGTAGTCTTTTTTTTTTTTTTTTAGGTTGGGGGAGGGGCAGAGGGAGAAGGAGCGAGAATCTTAAGCAGGTTCCATGCCCAGCCCGGAGCCTTACGCAGGGCTCGCTCTCACAACCCTGAGATCATGACCTGAGCTAAAATCAAGAGTTTGATGCTCAACTGACTGAGTCACCCAGGCACCCACCAATTCGTATTCTTATCTTTAAAAAAAATGGCGGGGGGCGGGGCACCTGGGTGGCTCAGTCGGTTAAGCGTCTGCCTTCGGCTCAGGTCATGATCCCAGGGTCCTGGGATGGAGCCCCGTGTGGGGCTCCCTGCTCAGTGGGGAGCCTGCTTCTCCCTCTCCCACTCCCCTGATCATGCTTTCTCTTGTTCTCCCTCTCTCAAATAAATAAAATCTTTAAAAGAAATTTTCTAACTTAAATAGTAAAGAAGTATATCCAAATTACTGCTGACTATAGTTATTTCTGTATTTTCCATGTTTTTAAAACAACTATCTTATTTGGTGATAGGCACTCAAAGAGTAATTATGAAAAAGCCAGACAATTCTGTATACCTCTAAAAATCTCATTGAAAACACCATGTTGGCACAGGATCTATCATAGGTGCAGCTGCAGTTAACAGGATGTACATATGCTTCTTTTTTCTTGCACACCATGTTGACAAAATAAGATTCATGATTTATTAAAATACATATACTAAATGTAAAATTACCCAGATATGCTATATAAAACATAAAATAGAAATGAAAGTTCATAAATTGGTTCCAATTCTAAACACCCAGGGATAATTAAACAGCATATTTAGCACTCCACTGTGTTTATTTCTTTCCTGTACCTTCCTGCCCAAAATCTTATAATGAAAAAATCTCAAAAATAGACAAGTTTAAAGGAATTGTCCAGAGATCATCCATACACACACAGTTTATTTATGCATTCTTCTCTTGATGGACACTTGGGACTTTTCCGTTTTCGGCTACTATGAGTAAAACTGCTGTAAATATTGTAGTACAACTCTCTTTGTAGATACATGATTTTATTTTGCTCTCTTAATGGTGCTCTTGATGAATGGAAGTTTTTAATTTTGATGAAGTCTGATTTGTGAACTTTTTTTAATGGTTAACTCATTTGTGTCCTAGTTATGAATTTTTTACCTATCCTAATTCCATGAATATATATCTTACATGTTTTTCTGTAAGTATAATAGTTTAATCTTTCACATTTAAATCTATGATTTAATCTCAAATTAATATTTGTGCATGTTATAAGATGAAGCATATTACTAAGGTCTTTTTATTCCGTATCAATATTAAATTGTTCCAATAGCATTCATTGAAAAAAGTCATCCTTTTCCCAATGAATTGCATTGGTGACTTTGTTGTACATCAAGTAACCATATAAGCATGGGTCTATTTCTGGATTCACTGATCTGTTTGTCCTTCTGCCAATAGCAAAGTGTCTTAATTATTCTTTTAGACTGTTTTAGATTAATTCTTGACATCTGGTAGGTTTGTCCTTCAAATCCATTCTTCTTCAAGATTGACTATCACAGATCTTTTATTTTTTTTCCACATAATTTTTAAAATCAGCTCATGAGTTTCAATTTTGAAAAATCTGCTAAGATTTTTACGGAATTACATTAAATTTATAGATCATTTTGGGAAAACTAAACATCTTAACAATATCAAGTCTTCCAATTCCTGAAATGATATATATCCCTCTATTTAATTAAGTCTTCAACTTCTCTTGGCAATGTTTGTAGTTCTCATTGTAGAAGTCTTACATATCTTTGAATTCATTCTGGAGTATCTGATGCCATTCTATGCTCTTATAAATGCAGTTTTAACATTTTTATTTTCCAGTTGACTGTTGCTAATATGTAAAATTGTATTTCCTGTTGAATCTAGTATCTAGATACCATTGCTAAATTCAACTTATTACTCTAGAAACTTAACTGTAGACTCAACTGGATTTTCTAACTATAAAATCAAATCACTTGTGAATAAAATGAATTTTATTTCTTCTTTTCCAATTGTATGCCTTTTATTTCCTTTTATTGTATTATTGCACTGGCTAGGTCCCTCAGTACAATGTGAATAGAAGTGGTAAGAATAGATATCATTGTCTTGCTCCCAACTTAGTGGAGAAGCATTCAATAGTTCACCATTAAAGTGACATTAACTGTTGTTATTATTGGTGTTATGTGTGTGTTCCTTACCAAATTGGTGAAGCTCCCTTCCTAGTCTTCCCTGAATGACCTAAGCTTCTCTCAATTTCTTTGATTCTTGTATTTGTATCCCTTCTCTCGTGCAAAAAATACTGGTCCCTAATCATGTGAAGATGATTTTTTGTTTGTTTGTTTTATGCTATGATGTAGACAAAATGGTTTCAAAATTATGGTCTCAATGCCAAAGTTGCTACTAAGTAAAGTGCAGGATTTGCCTTTTTTAAAATTTTTAACTCTTATGACATATTGCCCTAAGACTATACAGGCAGAGTCCTATCTTGTAAAGACAATTGAAATATTTCTTTCCTCTTTATGATTGTATCACCAATTTGATACACAGTTAGATTGAACTGTGTCACTTTACTTTCCATTTTGGAGGGTTTGTGTTTTTTTTTCAGGTTAACTCTCATAACATCTGGAAAGAAAGGCAGCTGTGCCTCTTCCTTTTCCATTTTTAATCTTCGAATTGTTTTCCACCGAGTGCATATGTAAGTTAAAAGTCTCATAGAGTTCATTTGTTGTGAACAGCAAGAGCGTGTACAGTTTTTCCCCAGTGATATCCTGCTTTGGAGGGGACTATGTACATATCTTTTCCAAGTTCTCTCTCCTCCATATTCCTCTAAGTACAATCCTAAATCTTACCTTCAATACCTCTTTCTCTGCCTTAATCTTCTTTCCACTCTATCTATCCTTCGTGGCTGATACATTGTTCGAATCACTTCTGTGCATATTCTGTGAAATGCAAACACCTTTGCTTGGCATGTGAGACCTTCTGCATAAGGTGTAGTTGTTATAAGTATTAATAAGACATAAATGGATTGGAATTGGGTTTTGGAGACAGTATAGGTGTGATGCAAAAGCAGAGATAAGAGAGGGGCGCCTGGGTGGCTCAGTCAGTTAAGTGTGTGCCTTTAGCTCAGGTTATGATCCTGGAGTCCCGGGATGGAGCCCCACATAGGGCTCCCTGCTCAGCGGGGAGCCTGCTTGTCTCTCTCCCTCACTCTCTGCCCATCCCCCTGCTTGTGTTCTCTCTCTCACTTGCTTGCTCTCTCTCAAGTAAATAAATAAAATCTTAAAAAAAAAAAAAAAAGCAGATCTAAGGGAAATCAGAGTTGTACATAGTTCTGTATAGCAGAGGACATCAGATCCTCAGTGGAGTGAGTTGGAGAATAATGATCCAGGGTTAGGACTGTGATGGTCAGAGAACAGAGGCAAAGCTGGGAACTGCAACCCTTGTTTGAAAGAGAAGGACCTCTTTGAAAACCTAAAGTCCTTTCCCACTGATATTAAAAAAGCACAATTATCTGGCTCCGATTTACCTTTCCCATCTTACTCTTGACAAAGTTCATCAGACTTAACTTTCTGTACCATTTCTGTACTTGGGATTTCAAATTAGGTTTGTTTTGTATCTGACACTTTTTTAAGTTGGTTCTCTGCATCCATGAGCCAAATATCTGCTCGACACAGACATCAAGATCCCTACAAGACTCATACACAAAACAAGAGATTTGACCATGTTCTCTACTCCAACTCTTCCCTCTGCTCAATGTGCATTTCTTGATCCCTATTCCTAGAAGTAATCCCTGGCTCCTCCAAATTTACACATGACTTTACCTATGCTTCTCTTATATACCTCGATTCCTACTTTCTGTTATAGTTATTAAAGACTTATCCTCTGAATAAACATCCCAGACTGATCCATCTTTGGATTCCAGTAACTTCTAGAATGATGTCCTGATCCATGGTAATAAATAATCATGAATGATTATGGTCTGACATTACAGAAAACACTGGGCTTTTCTTTTGATGTCCTTTTATTAATAGAACCTAAGCGTGCCCTTGCTTTTTCTTATTGGTAAACTATTAAGTAACACAAACTTAAAATCAGCAAAACGCTTTGCTTTGGGCCACCTGGCTGGCTCAGTTGGTGAAGCATGTGACTTTTGATCTCGAGGTTGTGGGTTCAAGCCCCATGTTGGGTGTGGAGATTACTTAAAAATAAAATCTAAAAAAAAAAAAAACAACAAACTTTCCCTTTTTTTAAGAAGGTTCTTTTCTATGCTAGGTCTCCTTCGACTTCTATTTGTGAGGCTGATCTTTAAAATTTAAATAGACTTATTAATCCAGGATAAATTTTCTCTTTTCAGCATCTATCATGTAGTCTGTGGAGATCTTGATTCTACTATTCAACCTGTAATCCATTCCTCCAGTTTGTAGTCACCATCTATTTGGTAAGCATCTCTTCTAGGTCTTCATGAAGGTAGATAACAAAAATATGACTATTTCATGAATCCTCATAAAACTACCAAAAAAATAAAACAATTAAAAAAAAAAAAAAACAAGCCCCAGGGGCATCTGGGTGGCTCAGTCGGTTAAGCCTCTGCCTTCGGCTCAGGTCATGATCGCAGGGTCCTGGGATCGAGCCCCACGTCGGGCTCTCTGCTCAGCAGGGAGTCTGCTTCTCCCTCTCCCGCTCCCCATGCTTGTGTCCCCTCTCCCACTGTGTCTCTCTCTGTCAAATAAATAAATAAAATCTTTAAAAAAAAAAAAAAAGCCCCTCCAAGCCAACATGGGGTGATTAATAAGAGATGTTTGACCACTGTCATTAAATTAGCGAAGAATCTAACCTACCATCATCCATTGTATTATTTTCCACATCACATTTCCTGGACTCACCCAGAAGAATATCATGTTTGTCTTTGTCACATGTCTCATTAAACTAAGAAATAACTATCAATAGTTCCCTCTCTTCTACCAATCTCCTGTAAGGAAGAAAATGAGTTGCTCCTGATGAACCCAAGCTGACGCCTACTGCCATATAAAAGGATTCTGATTTGTTTAACAAAGCTGAGTATTCACATTCACCTGGCTCTCCCCAGGTCCAAGGGAAGATATTACTCCTACAGGAACAATACAACTCGGTGACTCATTCCCGGGAGGGAGGTTACTCCTCTTGACAGCTAATCACAACCAGGCAGCATGATAATGAAGTAAGCCAAACTGACATAACTTATTTTCCTAGACTGCCCAATGCTGAGAAATTCACAGAGAAGGGTAGAATCTCACTCCTATTGTTTCCCAGCACCCATGCATAGTTCCCAGAACTTCATAACACAAGAACAGCCTTTAGGGGCGCCTGGGTGGCTCAGTCAGTTGGGCATCTGCCTTTGGCTCGGGTCATGATCTCAGGGTCCTGGGATTGAGTCCTGTGTCGGGCTTCCTGCTCAGCGGGGAGCCTGCTTCTCCCTCTCCCTCTGTCTACCGCTCTGCCTACTTGTGCTCTCTCTCTCTCTGTCTGTCAAATAAATGAACAAATAAAATCTTTAAAAAACAAAACAAAACAAAACAAAACAAGACCAGCCTTTGAATAAGGTTACCTTCTCTGTTCACTATCTAAATCACCAGTTCTTACTGAAAAAAAGTTCACTATCAATTGTGTAATAGTCATTCCTAAGGGTGTTCCTAAAATACAGGTCTTTATGGCATAGCTTTTGATAATACTTTTCTCTGCCAGGAATTATTTTGGTAGATGGTAGCCAATAAATACTTGATTTTGTTTCTTGCCTTACCTAAATCTATTAGTTTTTGGGGTCACGGGGTGTTAAATTTCAATTTGGAAATAGATTTTATCTATTCTGACTAAAAAGGTAATTTTTGAAAACACAATTATAATAGATCTGAGTATTCCCTAGCTCTCAGCTCTCCTTCCAGGCAGAGTTCATAATTCTATTAATTAATTTGTGCATATTGGAGGAATCTTTTTATTCAGGCACTGTCGTACATTCCAATAAATTCCTAGAAACTCTAGGTCAAATTGGATTCTGTCCTTACCATCTGTACTTTCTATAAGGAAATATAATACAAAACAATCCTATTTAATAACAGGTTTTGGGTGGAGCATGAAAAAGGAACAAAAATAAAGTTTGTAAGTAAAACTGGGTTTCTGTTAGGATGACTTCCAATATAAAATGGCATTTAACTAGCAGATCCTGGCATAAACTTTTTCAACTTCCAAATGAAATACTTAAGAAGAAGATGAATACCAAGATCAAAATAAAGAAACTGATCATTAACCTATGGGCAGAAGCAAGGGGAAAACTCCACTAAGTTTAAAGTCCAATGGAAATGGGAAAAATTCAATCAATTGCTCCCTTCTCCTATGCCCCTGGGGAAAATAGCGGCACTCATGGGCCAGAAGTCAGGCAGTAAAACCCTTCCTCTCGTCCTGAATGATGAAATAAAAGACTGCAGCAAGGAGAAACCTTAGACAGCCGGCCTTCCGCCACATGGTTTAAGGAAGCCAGAATCTTCTCTCCTAGTCCTCCCTTCCTTCTCTTTCTAAAAACATTCAAATTCTGGGCAGCCCTCTTGGGTCCCCCTGCCCCTCTTTTGGAGCTTTGTACTCTCAGTAAACCTTGCTTTTGCTGCTCCAACCCCCCAAAAATAAAAAATAAATAAAACATTCAAATTCCATGATAAAAACTAGGCAGGAACTGGGGATAATACTGGAGGTGTCGTAGTCTCCTGTATAAACACTAAGACAGGAAGAGCTGTGAAAATAGAGGTTCTGGCAATTGTAATTTTTTACAGAGCCCACCAGAGGGTGATGGAGACAGTGGGGGCAGGAAAAGATACCTTCTCAGGCCAGGGGAGTCTCACTAGATGAAAACTTCATGGGCGCCTGGGTGGCTCAGTTGGTTAAGCAACTGCCTTCAGCTCAGGTCATGATCCTGGAGTCCCTGGATCGAGTCCCGCATCAGGCTCCCTGCTCGGCAGGGAGTCTGCTTCTCCCTCTGACCCTCCCCCCTCTCATGTGCTCTCTCTCTCATTCTCTCTCTCAAATAAATAAATAAAATCTTTAAAAAAAAAAAAAAAAAAAGAAAACTTCAAAGAGGCTGGGAATGGGCTAGGAGCTGCCCAGCAGATCAGTTACAGACCCGAGAAGGGAACACGCAAGCTGAAAGCCAAGGGCAGCAGTGTGCTGGTAAGTAGACTCTGACTACCCCACCACTACCACCACCATCCCTCCCCCACCCTGTAAGTATGTGCCAATTTCCATGGTGGGAACACTCCCACCATGGTGGATCTCAGCCGTCAACATCACTGAACCACAAGCACACAACTCCGAGTTGGAATAAGGGGGATCCATCACATGCCTTGGCAAGCATTAGATGTGGATGGATTTCTCTTTATTCTAGAAGGAGGAAAGAGGAGCCTGTGAGAAAAATGTTTCAGGGCAGAGGAAGGAGAAGAACGGTAATAATAGCCAGCCTCAATTGAGCACTGATTATTCTCAGTACTTTATACTTTACAAGAAACGTCTCATTTAATCTTCACGGCAATTCTATGCAGTAGGAGGTATTATCTTAATTCTAAGACAACAATCTCAAGTTTCGTTAGGTAAAGTAATATTTGGCCTGTTCATGCAGCTATTAAGTGGCAGATTTGGTCTTTGGACTGCTGAACTGCAAAGCCCATACACTTGAACTCTAAGCTAAGCACAAAGTAAACCTGCAATAAATGTCCTGATTTCTTGACTCATTATGATAAACTATTCATCTTCCTTATAAATTATTGGCATTTTCACTTCTTTCTCTTCTGAGTTAATGAGAGATTTACATCCAAGAACCTTCAATTGCTCTTTCCTAATTTAGAATGACAAGAAGCCTCTCGGGGGAGGATTTTGTGGTGGATGGGGTGGGGTATGGGGGTGTAGGTGTGGTGGGAAATACTCAGAGAACAGGTGAACAGGGTGCTAGAATGCAACAAATAGAAAGTAGAGGCTGGGGCGCCTGGGTGGCTCAGTTGGTTAAGCGACTGCCTTCGGCTCAGGTCATGATCCTGGAGTCCTGGGATGGAGTCCCACGTCGGGCTCCCTGCTCAGCAGGGAGTCTGCCTCTCTCTCTGACCCTCCCCCCTCTCATGCTCTCTATCTCATTCTCTCTCTCATATAAATAAATAAAATCTTTAAAAAAAAAAAAAGAAAGTAGAGGCTGGGACTGATACTCCCAAACAAAAGCAGCCACTCATCTATCAACATCTCAGTATTCTCCTAAATTCATGCCAGTCTTTTTCTTTGCTGTCATAAGTGTTAACAGCCATATGGATTAGTCATCCCACACTCTAGCTTCACGTTGGCTTGATATACACAATGACCTTTATTCCCTAACAACTACCTCCTCCCATAGCCACACCTGGGGATCTTTGCACGTCTATGTGGCTCCACCTCTGATATACTGAATTCTAGTAAATTGCTCACTGACCACAACCTTCTAGCTCTCCCACATCTTACTCCTTCACTTGACCTTTGATCTAGTCAAGCGCCCAGGGACTGCCTCTGTGTTTCCCACTAACTTTCCCCCCTTTCTGTCTTCTCTCCTTTTTTAACTCAGTCTAGACCCTGTGTTGTATCTGTTCAATCACTGTCTCATCAATGATCTCAGCACATTTTCCCCTTTGCCTCCCATCATCCCTCAGTCTTCATCCATCCATCCTCTCAGCCCTTGAATGCAAGTTGCTGAGAAAATCATGCAATAAGATTCTCTAACTTCAGTTTATTCTTCCTCATAGCCCCACAGTCTTTTGGTAAATGCTTTATCATATTTTTCTCCTGTTCCTCACAGAGGCTATTTCAAACTTTTACCACTTTCCTTGATTCCCCTGCCCTACAGATGTCTCTTGAACCTCAGAAGACCTTGACTGCATTTCACAAATGCATTCTGCTGGAGGTGCTCTGCATACTTGGGGCATCAGGGCACTGCAGAGCCCACAGTCCATAAGCCTTTTTAGCAGGAACGTCAGTACCTCTTTCTAGAAGACTACATATTCCTGAATTGTCTGAAAGCCCTAGGGAATTTCACAGTCTGCCTTCCACACCCAAGCAGAGATGGCTCTGGAGTTTGATCAGAATCCACTTCTCACTGGCACACGTATTACTGACACGAAGCCCCTCTGCTGCCAGCTCTCCTGATGATCGTGCAGGAGCTGTGTGGAATATTTAAGAGAGGGAAACCTCCCTCACATAGTATTAATGTGTTCCAAGCCTTCCCACTCTTAGGTTCTCCAAGTTACAGACCTAGAGCAGAGAAAATAGAAAAATGTATATAAGTTCAAATCTCTCTGAGTCAGCCTTGATCAAATTGAATTCCAGATTGTACCAGAGGTGCCATACGTTTCAATAATAGGAATCTTGGGCCAATGAGATGTTGACACAGACATTTTAAGGTTTCAAAACTCTGAGCTGGCCATTGCAGCTTGTTACAGAGATAAAGATCAAAGGATGGATTCCATTAACCAATCAGATATGTTGAGGATACTAAAAATGTAAATATTAGCCAGGTTGGGGTGAAGGTCCCTTCTTGACAGATTATGTTTCTTATGATGAAATTGATTCCTGGCTAGTGTGCATTTAAGAAGTTCAACAGTTACATCTTGGGTGCCTGGGTGGCTCAGTCGTTAAGCATCTGCCTTCAGCTCAGGTCATGGTCCCAGGTCCTGGGATCGAATCCCACATCGGGCTCCCAGCTCAGCGGGAAGCCTGCTTCTCCTTCTCCCACTCCCCCTGCTTGTGTCCCCTCTCTCGCTGTCTCTCTCTCTGTCGAATAAATGAATAAAATCTTTAGGAAAAAAAAAAGTTACATCTTGATTTTTAACTACAAGGGCTTATTGTTATATTACCCTTAATTTTGAGACAATGATGCTTATTTTACTTCTTCGTTTTGAGAAACTGTATTTCCTCATTGTTTGTTACAGGAAGTTCAATTTGAATTTCTTCATCAACATTGTAACTGACCTTATTGTAATTAATTCAAACGAGCATAAAGGGATTGTCAGATCCTCTTGGAGTTAGGAAAAATACATCTATGTTCTTCTTTTCGTGGCCGTGATTGTAAAATTAGCTGTGATTATATCAGAATCTTTTTTTCCCCAGTATTTATTGTGAGAAAACATCAACTACACAAAAGTAAAGTGAACAATAAAATGAACTGCCATTTGCCCATCATCCTGATTCGACAATCATCAAGAAGCTGTCACAATTGTAGAAATGCTTTTAGAAGCCAGGGCAAGCGCACGGTGATGGATTGATGGCGGGCCTTTCTCTGGGGGCCTCTCATAGTGTACCCATTGCAGGGGAGTGAGCAGCCCTGAACCACTGCCCAGCCTCCTCACTGGTGAGCTGTGAGCACTGAAGGGGGCTCAGGGGGAAAAAGTTACTAATTAATTAATTAATTTTTAAAAAGCCAATACATGCATTTAGCTGTATATTTAGTAGTGCAAACTGGTCCCCTGAGCAGCTACCTCTCAGGCATCTACCACTGCGCAGTGAGGGAGCTACTCTCTCCCCAGGGCACACCTCAGGGTGAATATTTCTACTTCAGATTTAAACTTTTCTTTATTTTTAAGCTTCATTGGTTTTGTCCTTTTTTTTTTTTAAGATTATTTATTTTATTTGAGACAGAGAGAGTGCGGGGTGGGCAGATGGAGACAGAGTCCTAAGCAGACTCCGCTGACTGCAGAGCCAGAGCCAGAGGTGGGGCTCGATCTCATGACCTCCAGATCAGGACCTGAACCCAAACCAAGAGTCAGAGGCTTAACTGACTGCACCACCCAGGCACCCCGGTTCTGTGGGGTTTTTACATAAACAGGATGCACACATTGTATTCCATCAAACACTATATGGGAGTTGTTACTATTTTTTTCTTTTTTGAAAGATCTGTCTCTTCTTAACTCTGAGGTGACTACATGAACAGGTTGATTTGAATCATTCAAAGCTTTTCTTCAAATCCACACAGTTATGTGCCAACATATGGTGCTAGTTAGTAAGTGCTTGTCTCTTAGCTCCAGGCTACTCCCTGTTTTGTGATGGTGGGATTGTAGCTTTGCTCTCTGGCTTCCTGTTAGGACCCTGGTTGTTTCCGGTTTGCTAACTGACTGGATGAGGTTCTCTCACATCATCCCGGAAAGCATTTTCACTCCTGCAGCTGCACCTGTGGCCCCAGGCAGTGGCAGAATAAGGCTTGCAGCTTTTTTCAACAATTGCAGAACCAGATTCATCACACCCTCTCACTTAGAGATCTTCAAGTTCTCTTGTAGTTATCTAGTTAGCTGACTCTAGTTAACCAATTGATACATAGTTCACCGTTATTTTATATTTAGCTTTCTCCATTTCGTAAATCTGATACGCTTTCTCTCCTCCTACTAGACATGGACACAGAAATATTCATATGTTGGAATTTTTTCATTCTCCTTATTTATGTATGTATTTTTTACAATAAATGGGATAATGCCCATTACTTCGCAACTTGCATTTTTCACTTAATATTTCATGGACAGCATTTCCAGGTCAGTATATATAACTCTAATTTTCTCAATAGCTGCATAATATTCCATCATATGGACAGACTGTAATTTATTCAACCATTCTGTTGACAGATATACAAGTCAAGTCCTAATTTTTTGCTACTACAAAAAAATGCTTCAATAAACATTCTTGTTCATATATCCTCTATACTAATACATTTGTTTCTATTTAAAAATCACTAACAGTTGGATTGCTGTATCAAAGAATGAGGTATTTATATTTGTGTGACACCACGTATACTGAATTGAACTGGTCTTACTCTTCAGTTTATGACACTGTACCATGGATTCCCCTCTAGAGCCTCCAGAAAGAACACAGCCCAGTCAATGCCTTGATTTAATCCACGAGACCCATTTCAGATCTGTGACCTTCAGAACTACAAGATAATAGATCTGGTTGTTCTCAGCTGCTAGGTTTGTGGTAATTTATTACAGTAGCAATAGGAAACTAATACATTGTTCTTATTAAGTTTAGGAATTAATGTTATATATCTCATACTCACCTAATCCCACTACTTATTTTTTTTTCTGAGTCAATTTGATAAGATAGATGTTACTAGATTGTTGTCCAAAGTGTGAAATTCATGTTTCTCCAACAATGCGTGAAATCTTTTCCACTAATTCCCATAAGTAAGGGACACTATTGATTCTTTTATTTTTTATTTTATTTTATTTTTAAAAATTTTATTTATTTGACAGAGAGAGACACAGAGAGAGAGGGAACACAAGCAGGGGGAGTGGGAGAGGGAGAAGCAGGCTTCCCGCGGAGCAGGGAGCCCGATGCGGGGCTCGATCCCAGGACCCTGGGGCCATGACCCAAGCCGAAGACGTTGAACGACTGAGCCACCCAGGCACCCCTACAAAATGTTTTTTATTATTATGTTTACCTTTTCTGTTGCTGTTTTTGGATTTCCAGGCTTGGTTAAAGTCCCTCATGCCTTTTGATGGCGCATGTAAACTACATTTTCTTACAAGATTTTATCGTTTACAATTTTGCCTTTAATCCAACCAGAATTTATTTTTTTAAATATTATAAAATATAGAATTCATTCTAGTTTCTTCCCAATTACACCAATAGTATTTATTAAATAATTCAGCCTTTCCTCAGTGAATTGAATTATCATATTTGCCATATATTAAATTTTCATTTATACTGTATCTATTTCTAAATTTTTAAATTTTGTTCCTTCCCTGGTACAATTTGTATCTAATTTTATATTAGCTTTATAGTATATTCCAATATTGAGCAGGTGAGTTTTCCCACACTGTTGTTCTCTCTCTGTTCTAATGCTTTTCATGGCTATTTCCTCATATTTATTCTTCCATACAAATTTTATGATCCAATTAAAATTAAAATATTGTATTGAATTAAATTTACAAAATAATTTTAGGAAATTTGACATTTAATGATACATTATCTATTGAGGAAATCTTTTCATTTGTTTCATTATGTCTTATATTTTTAAAGATTGCCTTGCCAAATTTGATTTATGAGCATTTTATTTAAAATTTCTGAACCTAAATAAATAAATAAATAAATAAAAAACAATAAAAAAAATAAAATTTCTGAACCTATAAAATGTAATAACTCTATTGGTTTGCTTTTTTTTTTTAAAGATTTTATTTATTTATTTGACAGAGAGAGAGAGAGAGAGCACAAGCAGGGGGAGTGGCAGGCAGAGGCAGAGGGAGAAGCAGGCTCCCCGCAGAGCAGGGGGAGCCCGATGTGGGGCTAGATCCCAGGACCCTGGGATCATGACCTGAGCCGAAGGCAGTCGCTTAATCAACTGAGCCACCCAGGCACCCTATTGGTCTGCTTTTTTGTATTTGTATAACTATGCTGGATTTGTAAAACCACTGTGAAGAGTTTGTTTTTATGTATTTTGGAATAGTTTGGTAAGCATAGGAATTATCTGTGATTTGAAGGTTAGAGAGAATTTAGCTGTAACATTGTCCAGACTTGTTGCTTTTGTCATTATTTGAAAACAATTTTATTATGAAAAATATCAAATATATACAAAAGTAGAGAAAATAGTATACTGAATCCTATGTACCTACCACCTAGCTTTGACAATTATCTCAAGAATTTTCCATTCTTGTTTCATCCATCTTCCCACTTTTATTTTGCTGGACTATTTTAAAGCAAATCTCAGGGGAGGAGGTGGCCATGTGGTTAAGGTGATGGACTGCTAAAGCAAATCTCAGATTTCTTATCAGGTCATCTGTAAGTAGCTCACTCTGTTTCTCTAACAGATAAGGTCCATTTTTTTTTTTTTTTTAAACAGCCACCTCATCATACCTAAAAAAATTCCTGATTGTTTAAAAAATAACCTTTTGGGGCACCTGGGTGGCTCAGTTGGTTAAGCATATGCCTTCGACTCAGGTCATGATCCCAGGGTCCTGGGATCCAGCCCCACATCAGGCTCCCTGTTCAGCAGGGAGTCTGCTTCTCCCTCTCTCTCTGATACTCCATCTGCTCATTCTCTCTCTCTCTTTCTCCCCTTCCTCCCCGTGAGAGCATGTGCACGTGCATGCGTGCCCTCTCAAATAAATAAATAAAATCTTAAAAGATATCCTTTTACTTTTGGTTTGTTTGAATCAGAATCCAAAAGACATCTGGTGCATTGCATTTTTGTTGTTCCGTCTCCTGATTCTCTCTTAATTTAGAAAAGTTCTCTCTTATCTCCTCCCACTCTGCCCTCCCTGTGCCATTTATTTGTTGAAAAATCAGGTTGTTTGTCCTACAGTATATTCTAGATCTGGATTTGGTTAGTTGTTTCCTTGTAGTGTTACTTAACTTGTTCCTCTTTTTTTTCCTTTTTTTTGTAGACTGAAAGTTAAAAATCTTGATTATGTTTAAGTTAAATTATTTTGGGGGCGCCTGAGTGGCTCAGTCGGTTACACGTCTGACTCTTGGTTGTCCACTCAGGTTGTGATCTGGTGGTCTTGAGATAGAGCCCCTTGTCGGGCTCCACACTCAGCAGGGAGTCTGCTTGAGATTCTCTCTCCCTCTCCCTCTGCCCCTCCTGCTCATGTTCTCTCTCTCTCTCTAAAAATAAATAAATAAATCTTTAAAAAAATAAGTTAAATTCCTTTTTTGTTGAAGATTCTTCATAGATGGTGTGGTATACTTCATACTGTACCACATCATGATTGCCCTTAAGGTCTGATTGTCCCATTTCTAATGATACTGAGATTGATGGTTTAATTCAGGTATTACCAGGCTAATCCATTCATTATAAAGTTCACCATCAGACTTTCACCTAATAATTTTAGCAGCCATTAATAAACTTTCCTTACATCATTGTTTCATTAGGATTTAATAAAATGGGTGATTTTTTTTTCCCTACCATTCTTTCTGCCTGATAGCTGAAATTCCTTAACAAAGAATCTTGTCTTATCAGCTATTTAGTTACACTGACATACAGCTCATATAGGAAGGGCAGGCTGCTGTCCTTTTATAAATAGTAGATTTGGGGAGCCTGGGTGGCTCAGTTGGTTAAGCGACTGCCTTTGGCTCAGGTCATGATCCTGGAGTCCCGGGATCAAGTCCCACATCAGGCTCCCTGCTCAGTCTGCTTCTCCCTCTGACCCTCCTCCCTCTCATGCTCTCTGTCTCTCATTCTCTCTCTAGCAAATAAATAAAATCTTAATAAATAAATAAATAAATAAATAAATAAATAAATAAATAGTAGATTTAACTTCCCCAATATTTCCAATGATACTGGTATTTGGGGTTTTAAAAAACCTTTAGTCATTTGTATTTTGCTAGAAAAAATTTCTTCCCTCTAGATTTTCACTTTATTACTATAGAATGCACAAAGCATTCTTGTATAAGTCTCTTGACGTCTATCATATCTCCTTTTCCTTTTTTAAATTTTTTAAAGATTTTATTTATTTATTTGACAGAGAGAGAGAGAGGGAGAGAGAGTACAAGCAGGGGGAGCAGGAGAGGGAGAAGCAGGCTTCCCGCTGAGCAGGGAGCCCGATGCGGGGCTCGATCCAAGGACCCTGGGATCATGACCTGAGCCGAAGGCAGACGCTTAACGACTGAGCCACCCAGGCGCCCCTATTATTTATTTATTTGTATAGATTTTGTTTATTTGACACAGAGAGAGAGAGCACAAGCAGAGGAAGCAGTAGGCAGAGGGAAAGGGAGAAGCAGGCTCCCCGTTGAGTAGAGAACCTAACGTGGGATAGATCCCAGACCCTGGGATCATGACCTGAGCCGAAGGCAGACACTTAACCAACTGAGCACCCAGGTGCCCCTCATATCTCCTTTTTCAAACCTAAAACGGCATGTGTGTGTATGTGTGTGTGTGTGTATGTGCACACCTATGTCTGTGTATTACCTACGGTGTTTGTACATTATTTATATTTACAACCAATCAGTTTTAGGTTTTATTTATCCTTCTGACTTTCTCTTCTATGAGTCACTTCCTAAGTGAGTCCAAGTGCTCACACCTGTTTCACATTTAAAGAGGGTCTGGGGTTGGGAGGTAGTTTCTCAAGTAATTTATAATCCCAAATTACCTTATTGTTCTATTTCTCCAGTTAACACAAATTTAATCTCTGGTGCTTCATTTTACTACAAAGAAGCAAGTTAGAACTCATCAGGAAAAAATTCCTCCATTTTTTACTTCTCTTGTCAACCTACAAATTTATTTGCATTCTTGCCTTTTTATTTTATTTTATTTTTACCATATTCCCTCTCACCACAGTGAGAGAAGGTGATTACTCAACTTAGTACTGCATCTATCTCTCCCACATTCCTAGAGATTCCAATTCATCAAATAACTTTTCTCAAGTGTCTTTAAATTCTATCAACTGATTTTCTTCCCTAGTCTGTAAACAGGCTTAAGTCTCTCCCATCTTAGTTAAACGGACATATATTCCCTTTCAGATACCTCTATGTCTTTTCTTTCCATAACAGCCAACCCCCTGAAATAGAAGCTATGGTGTCTACCCTCATTATTTCTCTAAATCTTCTCTTGCCGAAGTCAGCAGTGGCCTCTTCCTTGCTAAAAACCAGGGCATTCGCCACAGCATCTGATGCTCCTGACCTCCTTGGAATGCTTTCCTTTCTTAACTATCTTGGATTTTCCCTCACCCTCGTCTCCTGATTCCTCTACTTCTCTGGCTATTCCTTCTTATTCTCCTCCGAAGATTCCTCTTTTTTTCAGAAACAGAGAAGACCTTCAAACATCAAACTTCCTACTGTTTTTCACTCTATTTTCCCTCTTAACCTGGAAGAAAATAGCATAAATTAATCTTTACAGAGTGATGTCTTCTGGAGCTGAACTCTCGTCCTAAACATTCTTACAGAGTCTTCTCTGTCCCCATTGGACTTGCCTAGGGTCCTATTTCCCTTTGCCAAAAGGCAAAGTGTCTAAACCGAAACTCGTAATTTTTCCTCAGAACTTGTTTTTCCTCCCATACTTCCCTTTTGATGTGTAGTACTGCTACATAGCCAGTTATCCAAGCCAGCAATCTGGCATGGTAGTGTGAGACAGTAAGATTACAAAACAGAAAAGGCGCTGAAGTTTGCAAGTAAAAAGATGATTTATCATATGCTTAAGGATAATCTCATAAAAGGCAATCATATATAGACTATATACAAATAGGCTCTATGCAGGGCTTGAACTCATGACCCCAAGATTAAGAGTCACATGCTTTACCAAGTGAGCCAAACAGGTGCCCAATAAAAGGCAATTATAAGAAATATAACCAGGGGTGCCTGGCTGGCTCAGTTGGTAGAACATGAGTTCAAACCCCACGTTGGGTGTAGAGATCACTTAAAAAAAATACAACTAGACCTCAAAGGAATCTCTCTCCTCAAACTCTCTATTTCCCAAGTTCATCTGAATCACTTTTCTTGACTTCTATCTATTTCTTCCCTCTGTGACTAGATGTTTCTGCTAATCTATGGATCACTAAAACCACTATAACTCTGACCCACTCTGACCTTTGAGGCCAAGCCCACAATAGCATTTCTCTGAGGTCTCTGAATATCACAGTACATACCCAGGGAGAATCAGATTGCCCCAACTTAGCTGAGTCAAGTGGTGCAAACATGTCTGCTCCTGTCCTCTATCTTAGCTAGATCTATAGATGGAAAGATTCCCTTTGAAGGGATTGTGGGAAAGTTAGACTGTATATTGAGTGTCAATTCTTGACTTTTTACTCTTCACAAATCCTCGTATCTAAAAAAGAGTGATTGGGTTGCCTGGCTGGCTCAGTGGGAAGAGCATGCAGCTCTTGATTTCGGGGATTAAGTTCAAGCCCCACGTTGGGTGTAGTAATTACTTAAGTAAATAAACTGTAAAATAAATAAATTAATTAATTAATTAACAAACAAACAAATAAATAAGTGATCAATTTCTATCAGTTTGACCTAATATTTCACAAATCAAACCACTTCTCTTCATTTCCCTCTCTCACTTCTCTAGTTAAACCAGTTTTCTAGATCCTCCCAATGTGTCCCTACATTTACTTTTTGTTTCTTCTCATCTTCTACACTGCAGCCAGAGTGACCTTTTTATTTTTTTAATTTTTAAAATTAAAAAAAAATTTTTAAAGATTTTATTTATCTGACAGAGAGAGAGAGCACAAGCAGGGGGCAGTGGCAGGAAGAGGCAGAGGGAGAAGCAGACTTCCAGCTGAGCAGGGAGCCCGATGCAGGGCTCGATCCCAGGACCCTGAGATCATGACCTGAGCCAAAGGCAGACGCTCAACCAATTGAGCCACCCAGGTGCTCCAGAGTGACCTTTTTAAAGTACCAGTTTAATAATGTCACTTCTTTACTCAAATCTTTTCATAGGATATGTCAAGACTGACACCTGACTCGAAGATATCTATATGTCAGTTCAAACTTCTTAATATGATTGTATTAGTTTCCCAGGCTGCCGTAAAAAATTACCACAAATTTGGTGGCTTAAAACAACAGAGACTTATTTTTTCACAGTTCTGGAGGCTAGAAGCCCAAAATCAAGATGTTCGGAGGACTATGCTCCCTCTGAAATCTCTAGGGAAGAATCCTTCCTTACTTTTTTCTAGAATCTGGTGACTCCTGGCTATCTGTGGCATTCCTTGGCTTGAACTGCATCTCTCCCAACTCTGCCTCCATCTTCACATGGCGTTTTTTCTGTCTCTCCGACTCCTTACAACAACAACAATCATAGGATTTAGGGCCCACCCTCTATCCAGGATTATTTCATCCTGAAATCCTTAACATCTGCAGAAACCCTGACTTCTGAGGTTTCAGGTAGACAAGAATTCCAGGGGACTATGAATTAATCCATTACAATTGCCTACAGGCCTTTTATGATACGATATCTCCTCACCTCTCCAGCCTCATCTCTGACCACTCTCCACCTCTCATTGTAATCTCCATACTAACTCCATACTAATCTTCATACTAAGCCCCTTGCAATTCTGGACCACAGGTTGTTCATCCTCACTTCTGCAAAAGGATCTTTGCATTTCCTGCCCACCTCTGTTGAGAATGTCCTTGAAGTCTCCCCTTGCCTGATTTATTATTTTTCAGATTCAGTTGCTCTAGGAAGTTTTCCTGAATCTCACCCCTCATTTCCAGATGCTCACCTCACCCCAGATGCCCACTGCACCTTCGGTCTACCTTGATCAGAGGTGCAGTGGGCATCTGGGGTGAGGTGAGCATATGGAGCATGTTCCCCACTATTTCATAATTTTAATTGCTGCGCCATCTCTTCTCTACCTTTCTATCCCCATTTCTTTGCCAGCCAAATAATCAGTAAGGGACCAATCATTTCTTGTTTTGTTTTTATTTGCTTTTGTATTCTCAGAACCTAACACAGCACCTAATAGGCACTTGACAAATGGTTATAGAACGAATGAATGAATGACTGTCTTTGAAAAGCTGTTCACATATGGTAAGAATTTCCAGGTGTTAAAATTGATATGCAGTAGCATCTGTGGTGGTTTCTTTATTCAGGTTTGTCCTTTAAAGAGAATATTAACTTCATTTGAGGAAATTGAGAGAAGTACTCCATAACTATTAAATATTACATTAGGCAGTAGTAAATTACCCCATTTGGTTTTGGTGTTGCATGTGATAAAAACCCACTTTGATCTGACTGTAGCCCTATTCATTTTGATTATCCTTAGATCAAATAATGTAACATACCCAATTATAGCCATAAATGGGAATGATGGGCTTACCATATAAATGGGTTTGAATTCCATATTAATATTAACATTAACTTTAAAGAAAATTATGTAGTTTACCTTCTAAAGAGAAGAAAAGCTTCTACTGAAGTTGGAAACTGTGTATACTTACAAGTGAAAGAACCAGAAAAATAGCCTTAAAGAGAAAGTTAAAGTAGATAGTACTGATTATCTTCAGGTAACTCACCACTCTCATTACGAACAGAATTTAATTTATACAATCACCTTAAATAAAACGAGGACCGGCAAATATTATTAGAAAGATCACATTCCTTTTAGTTAATCTTTTCTGGAATAAAAGGCTCCCAGGATTCTCCAACGTTTTCCTTTTTGGTTGACATAACATCAAGGATTATATAACTATGTAGCAGAACCTCACCCTTGTCAGAAAGGTTAAAATCAACAACACAGGAAACAACAGGTGTTGGCGAGGATGCAGAGAAAAAGGAACCCTCCTGCACTGTTGGTGGAAATGCAAACTGGTGCAGCCACTCTGGAAAACAGTATGGAGGTTCCTCAAAAAGTTGAAAATAGAGCTACCATACGACCCAGCAATTTCACTACTGGGTATTTACCCAAAGAATACAAAAACACAAATTCAAAATACACTGTACCTCAGGATAACCAACTATTTGATGAACAAATTTCTCTTTATAGAATTACAGATAGAAAGAAGGAACAAGGGCGCCTGAGTGGCTCAGTCGTTAAGCGTCTGCCTTCGGCTCAGGTCATGGTCCCAGGGTCCTGGAATCGAGCCCCGCATCAGGCTCCCTGCTCTGCGGGAAGCCTGCTTCTCCCTCTTCCACTCCCCCTGCTTGTGTTCCCTCTCTCATGGTGTCTCTCTCTGTCAAATAAATAAATAAAATCTAAAAAAAAAAAAAAAACTTAAGAAAAAAAAGAAGGAACAATATTGAATTCAAATATCACCATCTTGCAATCCCTAATGAATGAACAGATCTAGTCAGTGAACATCAATGGATGCTAACATCACAAAGAACAACAACCAGACTTTCTGTGCCACCTAATAGAAGAATACACAGCATCACTCATGAAGTTGTCTTGGGGAAAAAAATCCAGTGTAAATCTCGTTAATCATTAGATCCCATTTACAGAAAATATGAAGGACTTCTGTTCTCTGCTTTTTCTGGAAGCTGGCACCCCACATCAATACCTCTGCCCGATTTCAGGTGTTCCAGCACTAGCTCATAGAGTTGGGCAGATCAATTAAGGTATTAAGTGGACAATTTGTTTATCTTTGAATTTCCAGACAGAATTCTCTCTCCTCATCTTCAATTCCTCGTTCTCTACTGGATCCTCCTCATCAGCATTTAAATGTGCAATTAGTTCCCACTGAGTTGCAATCGGTTGTGTGTCAATCTTCATCTTATTGGACTTCTCAGTTGCGTCTGTTATAGATCCTCTTTGAAACCATTCTCTTCCAGTGCTGGTTTCCTAGTCTCCCTAATCAGGGCTTCTCATTCTCTTCTGCCAAATCATCTTTACATGTTAGACATTTTTAAAGGTTCAGTTCTGCTTTCCCTCCTCCTCATTCTGCTTTCTGTCTTTCTCTCTCTCTCTTTCTCTTCCTCCCATTTCATAATATCCCTACCTTCAATTATTCACACTTCTCCAGTGATTTATATGCTGATGACTCCCAAATTTATATTTCCAGGCCAGGCCTCTCTGATTGTTTTAAAACATGTCTGTCAATCTTTGACAATCCTTCCATCAAAAATGGAGTCTAGGGGCGCCTGGGTGGCTCAGTCGGTTAAGCGGCTGCCTTCGGCTCAGGTCATGATCCCAGGGTCCCGGGAATCGAGCCCCGCATCGGGCTCCCTGCTCGGCGGGGAGCCTGCGTCTCCCTCTCCCTCTGCCTGCCTCTCTACCTACCTGTTCTCTCTATCTCTCTGTCAAATAAATAAATAAAATCTTTAAAAAAAAATGGAGTCTAATTCTTCTTTGCTTAAATATGGTCTGGCCTTATGACTCTTGACAAAAAGAATGTGTGTAACGGAATATGTTTATTGGCAGTGAGGCTGCACGACCTCTGAGGCAATTAGAAGAGGTGATCCAGCTTCCTCCTGGTTCTCTCTCTCAGGATGCATGCTCTAGAGCCCTGAACCATCATATAAAAATTCTGGTACCCTGAAGCTGCCTGGAGAGATAGAGCAGAGATCACATCGAGATAGAGACAGATGTCTGAGGAGCTTTAGCTATTCCAGACTCAGAGTCTTCCCAACCCAGTGTCAAGCTTGTGAATGAAGTCTTCCAGATGACATCAGTCCCAGCCATCATTTGACTGTGACCTCATGAGAGACCCAAGCCAGAACACTTCAGTCAACTCATTTCAGATTTCTGACCCATAGAAACAGTGAAAAGTAATAAATGACTATTATTGTATAAAGCCACTAAGTTTTGGGGGATTTGGTACATAGCAATAGATATTCAGAATATCCTCTGACTTCCACACAGACATCTTTGAATTCAGGACACACCACCCCCAAATATGCCACTTAGGCAAATTGACTATTTTGAGCTAAAGGAACTGCAGATGCAGGAAGGGCCCTCTGACCTCCTCTTTACTACCTAAAAACAATCCATAAAACCTCCCATGAGAAAGGCACCCTCCTTGAACAGGAAGAAAAGAACATTCTTATCACCAGAAATTGAGAATTGGGGGCACCTGGGTGGCTCAGTTGGTTAAGCGACTGCCTTCGGCTCAGGTCATGATCCTGGAGTCCCGGGATCGAGTCCCGCATCAGGCTCCCTGCTCAGCAGGGAGTCTGCTTCTCCCTCTGACCCTCCTCCCTCTCATGCTCTCTGTCTCTCATTCTCTCTGTCTCAAATAAATAAATAAAATCTTAAAAAAAAAAGAAATTGAGAATTGACGCTGAAATAGATCTATACAAATAAACTTACTAAAATAACACTTGTCTTCCAATAGTCTCCGACCCCCATATCTCTTAGTCACTTCTCCATAATTTACTGCCCCTAGCCCAAACCCCTTTGTCTCATCATTTCTTCTCAAATGTATTGTTTCTTTATCTAAAACGTATAAAAACTTTTTGCTCTGATCACTTTTCTGGGTCATTTTCTTGTAAGATTTCATGTACATGTAAAATTCTAATGAAACTTGTATGCTTTTCTCCTATTATTCTGCCTTAAGTCAATTTAATTCTCAGGCCCAGCCAGAGATCCTAAGAGAATAGAGGAGAAATTTTTCTTCCCCTCTGTCTGGCCCTATTGTTTTCCAACTTTTTCCACTTGTTAAGTAGTTCATTATCTTCATACATAACCCAACTCCCATCTTTTCATATTTGTTATCTGCCTTGTTTTTCCTAGAATTCTTATTTGGTAGTATCCCAGGCATTTGTGCAATATTAAAAAAAAAAATTCCTGGGATGCCTGGGTGGCTCAGTCGGTTAAGCATCTGCCTTTGGCTCGGGTCATGATCCCAGGGTCTTGGGATCAAGCCCCACATTGGGCTCTCTACTTAGTGGGCTCCTTGCTCTGCAGGGAGCCTGCTTTTCCCTCTGCCTCTGCCTCTCCCCCCTGCTCATTCTCTCTCTCCCTCTCTCTTTCAAATAAGTAAAATATTAAAAAAAAAAATTCCCTAGGTGGAGCCAAGGCAGACAACCTATGAAAGAGACTGTACTGACATATGCATAAATTGGAATGCAGATCCAAGTGTTTCATGAAAATAGTTATCTGACTGAAGTAGAACCATTAAGACCATTAAACTTTGACATGAGTTGTTAATGAAAGCAATTATTTCCTTTCCTAGAAGACATTAAAAGAATTAGATTCACAACAAATTAGGCATCTAAGTAGTAAAGATACAGTCACTTCTAAATCTAGGATAAAGGTCTGAAAGGCCAATGGTCTGTTTTAAAGGCTGATAATAGACTTGGATTAGAAATAGTTGTGCCCAAAGCAGTGGTTTCTGTATATACTTCTACCCTGCCTATTCCAACCAAGGGATAAATGATACATTTTTTCTAGACTTGATGTCTCTTGGCCTTGATCTGCACTGGGAATGGAAAGAGTGGGATGAACCAAGAGAATCATTATGAAAGTAAAGAAAAGGGAGGAGCAGGAGAAGAGTGTCAGTAGGACTAGTAATGCCCAGGTCTGCCTCAAGAGGGGAGGAAATGAGACAGGATGACAGACAAGTTAAGAGAGGTTGTGCCCTAGATGGGTTCAAATGGAATTTCCTTTGGGGGACTTCCATCAACATACTTCCATCTCAGAAGGAAGAACTGTCTGCCTATTCTTGTGAGAAATGTTGGTCATGAATGTTAATAAATGGAAAAATGCCATTGATGTGTAACATCTAACTATACAGCTTCATATAGCTCCAAACTATGATGTGTTAAATCGAAGAATAATTCTCTGATAAGAAAATACAATAATTGATGTTTTTTAGAGGGAGAGGGAGAGAAAGAAAGAGACATTCACAGAGAGAGAGAGAAAGTAATCCTTCAAAAAATCCACAAGAAAAAATATTAATGGGGTGCCTGGCTGGCTATCAGTAGGGCATGAGACTCGATCTCAGGGCTGTAAGTTCAAGACCCATGGTGGGTGTAGAGATTACTTTAAAAAAAAATTAATGAAATGAAAGACCAGGTTCAATGTCATCTACACTGCAACATATCGGAACATAAAATAAATCAGTAACTCAGTCCCCAGATATTTTAACACAATGAATAACTCACCAAAGCAATGCATATTTAATAGAAAAGGCCGAAAGTGAAGGACTACAGTAATCTAGAATGAACATGAACAGCTTTTGATACTAGACACATTAAGTGTGAGGTGTTTGGGGAAAACAGCTCTGTTTTTGACAAGTACACATCTGAGATGACATCTGAATAATTAATATGTTTAGCCTGGATAATACATTTCCAGAACGAATGTGTTACTCTGCATACAAATTTTCAAACAGCAAACAGCACTTCTTATTGTCACCTCCCATTATGTGTCTTTTCATCACCTATTTAGCCAGCTGTGCTGCTATGTAGGCAAAAGCGAACATGTAACAGATGCTCCTAGAACTTAAACCATGAGGTGTTTTCAAACATGGCTAGCTACCTTGGTTAGAAATGAAAGGTGTCTGCACTGGAAAACAGATTAGTTTACCTATTAAGAGTAATAGATAATATAATAAAATTCATCACCCCCTAGCTCTGTGATCTTGGGCTAAGTCATTTAAACTTTCCAAGACTCAGTCTCCTCTTCTTCCTGCGATGGCTATGATGATTAAACAAGATAATCCACTTAACAACAAACATATCGGGCACAGAGTAAATGTTCAATAGATGTTAGCAATTCATTATTTCATTTTTATTGAACTGCGTATGTAAGAGCTTTGGAAAGTAAAGAAATGGTTTGAAGTAAGCAAGTTGGTTTGGTGCAGTATTGCAGCTGAGGCTGCTGCTTGGTGGCAAAAAACAAACAAATAAAACAAAACAAAAAAACAACCATATGAGTGGAGCTCCAAAACTCTCACCTAAGTGAAGTGGAGAAGTTCAACTTTTATCCTCTATATATTGAAGTTCTGTATAAAGTTCCAATTAAAAAAAAAAACACTACTATTTCTTTTTTTTTAATGATTTTATTTATTTATTCTAGAGAGAGAGCAGGAGGAGGAGCAGAGGGAGAGAGACAAGCAGACACCACACTGAGCGCCGAACCCAACGTGGGGCTCAATCCTAGGACCCTGAGATCATGACCTGAGCCCAAACTAAATAAATACAGTAATTACAGGTGCCCCAATACTACTATTTCTTAAATAATTTACAATAATTGATAGTGGGTAGAGCCTCTGATTTCAAATCCATACATTACATGTCTATGATAAAACTCTTAGAAAACCGGGCATCTGAGTGGCTCAGTCGTTAAGCAACTGCCTTCGGCTTCAGGTCATGGTCCCAGGGTCCTGGGATTGAGTTCCACATCGGGCTCTCTGCTCCGCGGGAAGCCTGCTTCTCCCTCTCCCACTCCCCCTTGCCTGTGTTCCCTCTCTCACTGTGTCTCTCTCTGTCAAATAAATAAATGCAATCTTAAAAAAAAAAAAAAAACTCTTAGAAAACTAGAGACAATAAAGAACTTACATAATAGGGACAAATAGTATCTACAAAAAAAATCTACAGCAATGATATATTTAATAGTAAAATGTTGACAGACTTCCCTCTAAGATAAAAATGAGAAAGGGATATCTGCTTTTCATTCAATATTGTACCAGCCAGTGCAATAAAGCAAGAAAAAGAAATCAAAGGTATAAAGATTGGAAATGAAACAATATAAGTGTCATTAGCTTCAAGTAATATGATTTTAAATATACATATCCAAAATAGTCTACAGATAACTGTATTTAATGAGTTCATTAAAATTGATGGGTGCAAAGAAAATATATGAAACTCAGTTCTATTTCTTTTTTAAAAATATTTTATCTATCTATTTAGGGAGAGAGAGTGCAAGCTGGGGGAGGGGCTGGCGGGGGAGGGAGAGAAACCCCAGTAGACTCCATGCTGAGCGCAGATCCCATGAGCCTGAGATCATGACCTGAGCTGGAACCAAGAGTCCCACACTCAACCGACTGAGCCAACCAGGCACCCCACTCAATTCTATTTCTATATCCCAGCAACAAATAGAAAATAAGTTTTTAAAAAGACACAATTTTCAATACTTACAAAAATATCAAATACATGGTAGTAAATATAGCAAGCAAGATGTTAGTGGGATAAATTTTTTTTTTAAGATTTTATTTATTTATTTGAGAGAGAATGAGAGACAGAGAGCACGAGAGGGAAGAGAGTCAGAGGGAGAAGCAGACCCCCCGCCGAGCAGGGAGCCCGATGTGGGACTCGATCCCGGGACTCCAGGATCATGACCTGAGCCGAAGGCAGTCGCTTAACCAACTGAGCCACCCAGGTGCCCAGTGGGATAAATTTTTAAAACCTGAAATATAGAGATACAACATGTTCTTAGATTGGAAAACTCAACGTTGAAAGGATGTCAATTCTTTCTAAATTGACTTCCAGTTCAATGTGATCTCATTAAAAATCTCAACAGAAATTTTGTGAGTTGAGAAGGTGATAGTAAAATTTACATGAAAATGCAAACAGCTAAGAATAATAAAAAACCATTGAAGAAGGATATAAAGTAGGAGGACTTGCTGTACTGATATCAAGGATTGTTATAATAACAAAGACTATAAGGTATCAGTGCAAGAATAGAAAATTGCAGAGTCCAAAAAAGACCCATATGCATTTTGGCACTTCCTTTACATTAAAGGTAGCAATGCACAGAAGTGAAGGAAAGACAGTTTTTCCAATGTTGGGTAACCTTATAGGAAAAAACAAAACTTGACCCCCACCCCACACAATACACAAAAATTAATTCCAGATGGATCTGGGCTCTAAATGTAAAAGGCAAAACAGTAAAATTTCTAGATAGTAACTTAAGAAATTATCTCTATAATTCTCACATTCTCCCTCCCAGATCCTATATAGGAAACCACCTCTAGGAGAAAAAATGATCAACTCATTTACATTAACATGTAAATTCCAGGGACTGGATGTACCACTAGAGGTTATATGTTCCAGTTCCTCATCATGATGTATAAAAAGACTGACTGACAATAGTTAGCATTCCCAGGCCCTTCAACTGGACTATTAGCTGTTAGCATTCCCAGGCCCTTCAACTGGACTATGGAGTAAATTTCCTACTATGGAAGTTAAGTGCCAGACTGCCAGGCTGAGGAGGACATTTCAGTCCCCTGCAATCACATCTCCGAGTTTGGGTTGTGCCTGATTTGTTTCACTTTGAAGGAGGTATTTTGCTTGGAGCTTTGGGCCATGTAATAGTGGAGGATCCTAAATCCTCAGATGTTGTTTTGAGGAGGGAGGGGATATGGCTCATCACCTAGGGTAGAGTGACCAACTGTCTTGGTTTGCCTGGGTCTGGGGTGATGGTGTCAGGACAGTCCCTCTTGACTCGGGACTGGAATCATCTAAAGGCTCATTTATATGTCTGGTCAGTGATGCTGACTATTGACTGGGAACTTAGCTGGAATTATCAACTGAAACACCTCTACATGAACTGTCCATATGGCTGCTGGGGAGTCCTCACCACGTGACAGCTGAGTTCCAAGAATAAACACCCCAAAAGAACCAGGCAGAAGTGTGTCACCTTGGGGCGCCTGGGTGGCTCAGTCGTTAAGCGTCTGCCTTCAGCTCAGGTCATGATCCCGGGGTCCTGGGATCGAGCCCCGTATCGGGCTCCCCACTCGGCGGGAAGCCTACTTCTCCCTCTCCCACTCCCCCTGATTGTGTTCCCTCTCTCACTGTGTCTCTCTCTGTCAAATAAATAAATAAAATCTTAAAAAAAAAAAGTGTGTCACCTTTTATGGTTTAGCCTCAGATGTCACATAGCATCACCTAGTCACCCAGATTCAAGGAGGAGAACCCTGAATACCACGTCTCCATGGGAAAACTGTCAAAGGCACATTGTAAGAAGAGTGGGTAGGATGAGGGATATTGTTGTGGCCATTTCTGGAAAGTACAATCTGCCACAGTTTTATACAGAGCCCACTGAGATACCCCAAGGACTTGAGCATACAGGTGATGGGTAGGGACTGGTGGTGGGAGCAAAAAGAAAATCATCCTCTCAGGTGCTTCTCATGATCTCAAGCATCTCATGGGTCAAGTTCTATCCTGTGAGTTTTAGGTTTTAAAATATGGGCTGGATTTCCATAAAATTTTGGTAAAGAGTGAGAGCCATGTGGCTGGCAAGGCCATCTGCTCACAGTTTAGGTGTGCTTTATAACTTTGGTGACATTATATGAATGCAGACTGGGGGCTGGCCACTTAATGTGGTAAGAAGACTATCAGCTTAGGGTTAGAAATTCTGTCTCTTTCCACTGGCATCTCCACTGTTTCATCTTATGACATTGGTCAAGTCACTTTTGTGTCTCAGGTGCCTCATTTTTGAAATAAGAGTGAGAGCAATACTTGACCTATTCACTTGACAGCTGTAGGAATCAAGTAAGATAAGTTTGAGAGGGGCGCCTGGGTGGCTCAGTCGGTTAAGCGTTTGATTTCGGCTCAGGTCATGATCACAGGGTCCTGGGATCGAGCCCGGCATCTGGCTCCCTGCTCAGCAGAGACTCTGTTTCTCTCTCTGCCTGCCGCTCCCCCTGCTTGTGCTCTCTTGCTCGCTCCCTCTCAAATAAATAAATAAAATCTTGGGAAAAAAAAGATAAGTATGAGAAACTGCTCTGGAAGCATAAAGCTTTACAATATTATATAAATGCGTCAAGTTTAACATGTGCCATCTTCAAGAAGGCAAAGTATAGAAGCAAAGACAAGAACAGCCTTGGATGGGAAGGCAGTGTAGATGACCTCTGAGGCCCTATCAGACGTTGAACCAAACTAATTACTTATACCTGACTTACTGAATTAAAAACATTTTTGACCAACTGAGGACCAACTAACAATTAAATGACAAAACTGTGTTTAATGCATTGATACAGTAAATCTGTAGATCAACTGAGGTCCAATTATACTCATTATTTTTGGAAAATAATAGAGAAAAAGCATAGGTCCTATCATTTTTATAGATCCAGAGTTTAACAAACTTTTAAACTTATTCTCATTTTATTTAACCAATGTTCCACTCCACTGAACTTCATGATGCAGAAAATAGACCATATTGTAGAAAAGGCTATTGGGAAACTGAAAATTGAAAGTAATGATCACAAGCCACTATGGAAAGTGGTTATAAAAAACTGAATGAAAAATGAGTAACACTAAAAAGGAAGTTAAATTTCCTAAATTAATAATGAGTCTAGTAAAGAAGTCACAGACTGAAGGGGTGATAATAACCACCTTGATGGATAATGAATTTGACTGCATTTCTGTTTCTAAGACAGCAAGTTTATGAACAGCTCACAATGGGATGGAAAGTAATTTGAAATACACAGTAAGTTAATCAATCCTTATTTTATGGTTGCTGAGCTAGGGAAATTGCTGGCCCAGAAAGAGAAATGCTCTGGGTCTCAGCTTCCAATTGAGGGTCTGAGGCCTTCTCACCTGGCTTTTCTTCTTGGTTTGCTTCAATCCCTCTCAAAACTTTAAATGATCACTTCTACATGGGTGTGTGCCCTTCTATCACGAACTTCATCTACTCTTCTGAGCCCGACTCACATCACTAATGGCCTACTAATTATAGGGCAAACTACTGTCCCATTTTATTAAGAATGAGGGGATTTCCAGGATGTAGACTTTCAGTGCTCTAACTGCGCAGGGCCCAAGCACACTGGGACAGGTTACACCTTACTACTGAGTAATTCTCCCTGAACACTCCTGAGGTGACTTACACTTAGCATATCCAGAAGTCACTGACCATCTTCCCCCTCAATACAGTTCCTCACAATATTCTCTCCAGCAATACCCAGCACCCTGTCTGTGCTGACTACTGTGTTAGAAACCTTGGAGTCATTACAGACCTTTCCTCCTCACCTATCTCCCACACAAAATTAATCAAGTCCTCTGAGTGCCTCTTTTGAAAGTGATGTCTCTTTAGTTGATTTAACTTCCTCGTCATCTCTTACGTGGACTAATGCAAAGGTCTCCTGTTATAAAATGAAATGATATTTAAATATTCACCCCCTAACATATGTCTCATTACTTATATTATTTGGACTCTGTATTCAATTTCTTTATTAACAAAAATTATTAGTATACCTTAGTGTCAATGAAAGACTGAGGAACTGCTTCAGAGCAATAGGACATGATAGAATCCTAGATTGGGGGGAGGGGGGGTTTGCTATAAAGGATGATATTGGGACAATCAGTGAAAACTGAATATGGAGTATATATTAGATAATAGTATTTTATCAATATTAAATTTCTTGAATTAGATCATCACTTAGTAGTTAGGTATCTGAATGTCTTTGTTCTTAAGATTTATATGCTATAGGGGTGACAAGCCATGACCTTGGCAACTTTCATATTTTCAGCAAACCATTCTTAAAAAATTAAAAAATCAAAAGGGGATAAAATAAAAAGTAAAAAAGATATTTTAGGTGTGTGTAAGCACTTGGCAACATTATTGAAACAAAACATTAATCACAGGCTGGCCCAAGTCAGGCACTGTGTTTGGAGGTCCCATTTACAGCAGATGTGATGAAGATATCAGGTCCAATGTGAGGTCAACATAAGTTGTAAAGGCAAGGCTTTCTAGAAGGCCATTTCTGGTCTCAAGAGGAGGTTAGGGGGTCCCGTGAGCCAAGGTTCTGTGGATAAACAATGGGATTTGCCAAGTAGGTGCTAACCAAAGTAAAGCTTGGAGGGATTCTAATAAAGACAGAGCAACAAATGTTGTCTACCACAACCCAGCCTTCCACTTTCTGATTTTTTTTGCATCTCTGACATTAAAAAGTGAAGTCTTGAAAGGGTAAATCTATAGTATCGGGTCAACTGGCTTATGTCTTAAAGAAACCAGATCAGACCTGACCTTGCTGATAATTCCACCTCTGAGTCATTGAACCAGTGACTAGAGATCAGGTAACAGTCAGGCAGTGAGGTTGGCCCCTGAGAAGAGCACCTGTTTCGTGAATTTGAAGCCTCTAACAGCTTCCTGCTGAGAGAGTCAGCTCCCAGTGTATGGGTCGGGAATGACAATGTGTTGCCCTTATACTGCATCTGAGTACTTCTATCCCACATCCAACTTCTATGCCTACTATTTCTGCAAACATGGCTTAATTTTCAGCTCTAAATCACCTGTTCCACCCTTAACTCATAATGCCCTCTATGCCTCCATATCTTTGCTCATATGTTGCTTCTACTCAGATGACCCTTTTCCACTAGGCATGCAAGAAACCTCACCTTGCTTCAAGTTTATAGCAAATGTCTGCTCTTTAAAATCTTTAGTGAGGGGTGCCAGGAGGGCTCAGTTGGTTGAACATCCAACTCTTGATTTCTGCTCAGGTCATGATCTTGGGGTCTTGGGATCGAGCCCCACATTGGGCTCCTCACTCAGCGGGGAGTCTGCTTCTCTCCCTCTCCCTCTGCGCCTGCCCCCACTTGTATGCTCTCTCTCTCTAAAATAAATAAATAGATCTTTAATAAATAAATAAAATCTTTAGTGAGATCTTTTCTAATTCCTCCAAGCAGAGGTTGGCTTTCTCACATAAGACTTTATACAGACTTCTACTATAATTTTTATTTTTAATTTTGTTTTATTGTTACATTTTTTTTTAGAGAGGGAGGGGGGAGGCCAGCTCACTGGTCATTGTACCAGGTGTCTGTGGTGCTCACTGTTTAGGTTGGTCTGAAACATGTATCTGTCTCCCTGTTTATTCTACCAGATTGAATAGTTTGGGTGTGGGATGGAGTGCCTTGTTTAGATGAGGCTATAAACAAGGGCAGGGATGCGAACAGAAGTGGAGACAGGAGCAGGGCGCCAGGGTAGCTCAGTCAGTTAAGCATCTGACAATTGATTTCAGCTCAGGTAATGATTGTAGGATTGTGGGATCAAGCCCCGTGGTGGGCTCTGCGCTCAGCTCTTTCTCTCTCTCAAATAAATAAATAAATTAAATCTTTAAAAAAAAAAAGGCAATTGTTTTGTTAGGCATGGTAATGGCATTGGAGTTTGTTTTTAAAAAATTGACCTTATATGTTAGTGATATATACCAAAGAATTTACAAATGAATTTATATGGTATCTGCAATTTGTTTTAAAACAATCCAGAGAAAAGAAAAAAAGGAAATTAGAATATCTGACAAAATGTTAGCAATCATTCAATCTGGGGTAGTGGGAGGTTTTATTATATTATATTCTTTCTACTCTTATACATTTGAAAATTGTCATAACAAAAGATTTTGTAATGATAAATTCTTTAAAAGAATAGATTAATGAAATTTGGGATTAAAGCTGACCAAATTTTTATAGCTGAAAGTCACCATTAGGCTGTGAAATCTACCCAAGATACCCCCGGAGGAGACAAAAGCAAGATTCAACATGACCACCACCAACAACAAAATTCAGTGACTGGAGAATAAAACAAGTTCCTTTTTATATCCCTCCCTCCATCCTCTCCTGTCTTCCCCTTCCCAAAAGAGTGGATGTAGTAAAACAAGTTAAAATGCTACTCCTGTCATCCAGTGAAGGAGCAGCCTGGACTGGGAAAGTGGCTATGGAGATGGATTAAGAAGCGTTTGGGTTTATTTACAAAGTGGGTATAGGGAAACCTACAAGGATAGTGCAGTGATCTGGTGGCAGACTGGATGCTAGCTCCCTCAAGTATAGAGATTTGAGGAGAAGGAGCATAAACTGGAACCAAGGGGGAGAGTCATGTGGAGTTGGCCTGCTTTAGAGGAGAAGTCGCCTTCAGTGAGGAACGCAGCCAGCATGAAGGCAGCTCAGAGAGAGGGAGCCAGGGAGCTGACCTACACTTGTTCCTCTGTCCTCTGCAGAGAAACCCAGGGGCTGAAGCCCAGTGTAAGACAGGCACATAGCCCTTGATACTGGGCCTTGAGTGGGGCAAAGCAGGGTGGAGAGTGAATTGTGAGGAGCAAACACAAAGTGTCTTGCACAGTCTTCAATTTTTGTGCATGACCTATGCTGTGAGGTTCACCATGATCTGAACACTGCCTACCTGTCTTGCCTCTTCTCTAGCCACACTCCTATAAAATGGAGGTATTAGGAGATAACAGTGTCCAATTCATAACCACTAACCATGTGAGAATCAAATGAGTGAACCTGTGTAAAGCATTTAATTTGCATAATGCTTGGCAATAGTAAGCCCTCAAAAATATGAGAAAGCCTTTCTGGACATAGTTCTCTCTCTCAATTTTTTTTCTTTTTTCATTTTTTTAAAGATTTTATTTATTTATTTGAGAGAGAGAGCGCACTTGTGAGAGAGAGCACAAGCAGGGTGAAGGGCAGAGAGAGAAGCAGACTCCCCACTGAGCAGGGAGCCTGATGCAGGACTCGATCCCAGGACTCCAGGATCATGACCTGGGCTGAAGGCAGATGGTTAACGGACTGAGCCACCCAAGTGCCCTCTCTGAATGTTTCTTCTTCCCAGGTACTCTAGGAACCATGTCTTTTTTTTTTTTTTTAATTATTTTGTTATGTTTTTCTTTAGTTGCCTGAAAGAGTAGGTATTCAATAAATACTTGTTCAGGGGCGCCTGGGTGGCTCAGTTGGTTAAGCGACTGCCTTCCGCTCAGGTCACGATCCTGGAGTCCCGGGATCGAGTCCCGCGTCGGGCTCCCTGTTCGGTGGGGGGTCTGCTGCTCCCTCTGACCCTCCCCCCTCGCATGTGCTCTCTCTCTCTCATTCTCTCTCTCTCAAATGAATAAATAAAATCTTTAAAAATAAATAAATAAATAAATACTTGTTCAGTGACTTAACTCTCTTAGTAATTACTGTTTTCTCACTCTACACATTTTTCTTTCCCCCCTTTTATTCTTTCACTGAATTTATATATATATTTTAATTTTTTTTGAAGTAATCTCTATACCCATTGTGGGGCTTGAACTCACAACCCTGAGATCAAGAGTTGCATGCTCTACCAACTATGCCGGCCAGGTGACCCTCTCTGAATTTATATTACAAAATAAACACAGTTAATGTGAATTTGATACTTGTGTTGTCTGTATGAACAGCCATAAATTTATAGGAAAATATTAGTTAATTAATATGAAACCCTTTTCCAGATTGTGTTTCTTTTCTTTTCTTTTCTTTTTACTTTAAATTCAATTAATTAACATATAATGTATTATTTGTTTCAGGGGTGCAGGTCTGTGACTCATCAGTCTTATATAATACCCAGTGCTCATTACAACACATTTTCTCACTATCTGTGTTAGGTGTTTTAACCTGCATCATCTCAACAACCTAATAAGGTTGTTGTAATTCCCATTTTACATATCATCCCCATTTTACAGATGAGGCTATTTGAGGCTCGGCAACCTTCCAACTTGCCCAAAGCAGACCAGAGACTCAGGACTGTTTTACTCTAAAACCCATGTTCTTTGCCCTGTACCAGTGGCCTCATGCAAGAGGGACTTTCTGCATGGAATGAAAACTGGCTGATGGAGTGTCACCCTGACATTCACTCCACTGTGAATCCCCCAAAATGGGTCTCTGCTACCAGGAACCAGGTGACCATATGACTCTTATCTGCCAATAAGCTTTTGGGTCACAGAGTCTCTGCCTGAATCAACTTTGTGTCCCCACAGGACACCCCATTTCTTGGGTGCTATTCAATGTCTGTTGACTTAATTAATACAATAAACAATAGGCCATCTTCTGCTCTTGCTGACCCTCCTTCCAATGTACTTTGGTTCCCTGTGGGGTTGGGTGGCTTAGCCTCCAACTCGTAGTCTAGAAGGGCTCTGCCTAACATTCATCAAGCAATTTCATTGCCAGGCTTTGTTCTAGATGCTTTATGCATAATAAACCATTTACTCGTCGTGACAAATCTATGGGATAGGAATTATCCCTATTTCTATTTTAAGTTTCAGGAAACTCAAGTTCAGAAGAATTTAGTGAACTTGTTCAAGGTGACACAGCTAGAGAAAAAGCCAGAATTTTGAATCCAAGCAGTCTGATCCAGAACCTGTACCCTCAAATATTAATAATGAAGAGCTTACAATGTTCCAAGTGACCACCTTGCCCTTTTCTGTTCTTTCCACCTCTCATAGTTCTGTGGCCTTTAGCACCTCCCTGCTCACCGAGAGCCTAAGGTGCACATTGTCTCTTGTTACAAGTGGCAGTTAAGAGCAAAACAAAGTGAAAGCTTCTTTCCAGAATCTTTGCTGCCCACCTGCTTGACATAGATGAGTCTCACTTTCTTATCTTTGTCAGGCACATTTAGAGATGAAGCTGCTGAAAGGGAGTTCAGTTCAGCTTTTTATTTTTTATTTTTTTCCCACAGAACACATTTAGCCTGAATGCTCCTAGTAACAAACCAAAACCCAAAACTTCATGGCAAAGAGCTGTTGATTAAAGAAGATTGAAGAGACACTGAGGGTTCTAGAGCGGAGGGGGGTGGGGGGATGGGTTAGCCTGGTGATGGGTATTAAAGAGGGTACGTATTGAATGGAGCACTGGGTGTTATACGCAAACAATGAATCATGGAACACTACATCAAAAACTAATGATGTAATGTATGGTGATTAACATAACATAATAAAAAAAAAGAAGATTGAAGAGAGAGATACAAAGCAAGCAGCACAAAAGCTAGAATGGTCTACAAATCTCTGCTGGGCACAATGTTATTTTCATTGAAATAATTGCTAGTACAAGTTACTTAATGTGACCAAAATAGTAATAAACTCAATTTTAAATTCATGACACAAATTTATGTTCCTTTAAAATTTAGTAATTACTGTTTTCCCACTCTACACATTTTTCTTTTCCCCCTTTTATTCTTTCACTGAATTTATATGTATTTTTTAATTTTTTTCAAAGTAATCTCTTTACCCATTGTGGGGCTTGAACTCACAACCCTGAGATCAAGAGTTGCATGCTCTACCAACTATGCCGGCCAGGTGACCCTCTCTGTATTTATATTACAAAATAAACACAGTTAATGTGAATTTGATACTTGTGTTGTCTGTATGAACAGCCATAAATTTATAGGAAAATATTAGTTAATTAATATGAAACCCTTTTCCAGATTGTGTTTCTTTTCTTTTTTTTTTTACTTTAAATTCAATTAATTAACATATAATGTATTATTTGTTTCAGGGGTACAGGTCTGTGACTCATCAGTCTTATATAATACCCGGTGCTCATTACAACACACACCCTCCCCAGTGTCCATCACCCAGTGACCCCACCCCCCTCCCCTCCAGCAACCCTCAGTTTGTTTCCTGAGATTAAGCTTCTCTTATGGTTTGTCTCCCTCTCTGGTTTCGTTTTTTCATTTTTTCCAAATTGTGTTTCTTAGAAATAGACTCTGACAGAAGTTAGCCTTAATTAGGGAATGAATGCTCTTAAGACCAACACCTGAGGAGGGGGGTGGAAGGCAGGATTAGGAAGTCAAGCTGAGAGGCAGGCCCAACAAAGGACTCAGCTAGCCTTACAAGGTTGTCCTGCAGACAGAGGACCCTTCACAACTGTCCTGAGTTGAGGAAAGGGAACCAGGCCTTTATAGCCCCACACTTGTTAGTCATTGGCTGCAGGCCAGCCCTGAAGAGACAGGTGATCTTAGGCAAGGAATTTTCTTGAAACCCAGGCAACTTCCAAAGAGAGGGGACACCTGAGGGCTGACTCCTTGAAGCCTCTCCTGGCAGTTGTGGGGATCAAGTCTTCATTCCTGAAAGGGGATCTAGGTGTTGTGTGACAATGTCCACCACAGAAGCTGGTTAAATGTAACTCCCTGCTTAGTTTTCAAACTCTAAGAAAGTCACATCACTGAATCTTCTAAGCAACAACACATTTCACCAGTCAAATGCAGTCAGTTGTCTTTTTTTCAGCCTTATGCTGAGGCCATGGCAGAAGCAAAGATCCTGAAAAGAGGCTCCATCAAGCAGCGGGAAACATATGTACGACTAAGTGTAGTACAAGAGCACTCTGGGAAGAGCTTCAGCACAGCACAGGCAAGGCCAAGCGCTTCTGAGAACACAAGGGGAAAGGTGGATTCTGACTAGAATTCTTACTACAATTCCAGGAGAGGGAACCAAGTAAGCAAAGCACAAGGGGAATATGAGGGCACATAAAGGGAATGGATTATAATTTGGCACTTCTGGCTGTATCATCGAAGAACATGGAGAGATTAAGCTCAGTTAGCATGTGGTGGACTGAATTGGAGAAGAGGTTATAAGATAGGACATAGGCCTAATTATGGAAGTTGTAGATGCCTGTAACTGTGCAACAGGCATGAATCTCAGTCCATAGACTCACACTTAAAAGATACGTTGCAACCAATTACTTCTTATGAATGAGTTTAATTATTTCGTCGAGTCCCGTCCTGAGTTCAAAAAAATGAACCTCAGTCACTCTTTGAGTTTCCTCTCAGGATATGCCAAAAAGGAGGCTCTAACACAGTCAAAGAAGCAGGGGTGGGGTGGGGTCCTCTGGTCATGGCCAACTCTGCAGGCCCTGGTGGAGTTGGCCCTTGTTCATGTCCGTATAACTCATTCCAATCCAGTGGGCTCTGGGCAGTCACGTCACACTCAAGACCTGGGACTTGGCAGATCTTTTTATTTTGGTCCACAGAGTGGCACTCAGACATGTGAGTGAATTGCAACATGTAACAACAGGAGATTTATCCTACAACATCCAGATTTATTTGTTTTTTAAATTGAGGTCTACATTCTCCTCTGACATCTCTAAGCCAGAACTAAGTAACCTCCTGGCTCTGAAGGTACTTGAATTTGCAATCCCTGCCCTACATGACCCATGTAGTTATTCCTCTTGGAAGGCTTGCTGCATTTTCTGAATACAATCCAGGAGCACCATGAGGCTCTCTGCTGCTCAAAAATATCAGAGTTGTTCTATGGGATCGATTGAGCTTTTGGAGATAAAGACAGGAAGTCTGACAAGCTCCTGTTTTTTGCACTGTTGCAGAGGCAAAGAGCCGGCTACCTGCTTGAGTGAGGGAAGAACAAGTGGAAAAGAAGGGTAGAAATTTGAAACTAATATCTCCAAATATCATCAGCTGCATATATTAAGGAGTTTGGATATTTTTCTTTTGGAGATAATGGTTTCTGCTCATGATGAGCACTTTCCCAACTTTTTTTGGATGATAAAAATGTTTAGAACTGTTTAGATGACCCCAATTTTGTTGGCAGCATCAAATCCCATAGTCAGAGACCAGTTTAGTGTTTGCCTCCTGGGCTCCTTCAGGCCTGACCAGGGTGTTGACTTCAGCCACATCAATGCCATGCAGCTTTTTCAAAGAGTGCTTGATCTGAGGATTGTTGGCCTTGGCATCTATAGTAAAAACCAATGTGTTGTTCTCCATCTTCTTTATGGTCAAGGAGAACTTGATGATGGTATTGTGGTCTAATTTATTCTTTGGTCCTTGGGTTTCCTTTGGAATCACAGTGCATAATACCACGGGAAGGCAGGTAACTATTGGGCCTTTTGGGAGCTGTGGCTGCCTTTCAGCATGGCCTTCTTAACCTTCAAAGCCTTCGCTCTTGCTTTGATATCATGAGGGGCATGGTTCTCCTTTGCCTACGATGTCATCTCTGTATAAAGGTCATACCTCATTTTCATTTCCATTTATGATGACTGATGATCCTTGTTACGGTGATAAGAAATGCCCAGTGAGGGGCCCCTGGGTGGTGCAGTCAGTTAACCATCCAACACTTGGTTTTGGCTCAGGTCACGATCTCAGGGTCTTGAGATCAAGCCCGGTGTCAGGCTCAGCGAGGAGTCTGCTAAAGTTTCTCTTTCCCCTCTCCCTCTTCCCCTCCCTGCACACTCCCTCTTTCTTTCTCTCTCTTTCTCTCTCAAATAAATAAATCTTTAAAAAAGAAACAGCAAAATGCCTAGTGAGACAGAGACAAGCCACATGGAGAAAGGTGACAGAAAATAGCAGAACTTTGCTGTGTACCACAATCTAGAGCTGAGTCTTCAAGTTAAAAAACTCCATCTTTTTAAATATTAATTTATCTAGAGAATCAGCTTCTCATTGTCCAGGAAATCAACAAAAAGCTGAAACCAGCATCCCAAAGGTATTAATTTATGATGAAAAACATAACTTCCAAATGGAGAAGCCATTACTATTGCCCGGTCAGAGTATTCTGTGTCCTGAAAAAATAAATACATGGGTAAAACCAGAAGGTAACTGGTTAATGTGGAATTAGGACAGGGGAAATTAGATGGTTTTAATATCTATCATCATCAAAATGACTGATACACCTATCTATGTAAGAAAGATACCCATATCTATGAAAGACAGACACACCTGTTGACACGATGGGGATCCTCTCTGTGGCTAATGTGCTCTCTTTGCTGCTAGATAGGGAGACATGGTACCAACTTTAGTCTGTGGGGAAGCAGAATAATGGACCCCCAATGATGTCCACATCCTAATCCCTGGAACCTGTAAATATGTTATATTCTGTGGAAAGGGAGAATTAAAGATAACAGATAGAATTTGGTTGCTAATCAACTGACCTTAAAACACAGAGATTATCCTGGATTATCTCAGTGGGCCCCATGTTATTGTAATATACCACATTTTGTTTATCCATTCACCTGATGATGGACACTTGGCTGTAACCACCCTTTGGCTATTGTGAATAATGCTGCCATGAACATGTGTGTACAAATATCTTTCAAGTTCCTGCTTTCAATTCTTTTGGGTATATACCCAGAAGTAGAATCACATGGTAATTCTAATTTTTTGATGAACTACCACATTGTTTTCCATAGTGGCTATACTTTACATTCCCACAACGGTGTACAAAAATTCCAATTTCTCCGCATCCTCACCAATACTTGTTTTCTGTTTTTCAGATAGTAGCCATCCTAATGGGTGTGAAGTGATATCTCAGTGTGGTTTTGGTTTGCTTTTTCCTAACGATTAGTGATGTTAAGCATTTTTTCATGTGCTTGTTGGCCATTTGTAGATCTTTGGAGAAATGTCTGTTCAAGTCCTTTACCCATTTTTAAACTGTTTTTGTTTTTTGTTATTGTTGAGCTGTAGAAGTTTTTTTTTTTTAATATATATATATTCTGGATATTAGTCTCTTAGAGGATCTATGATTTGCAAATATTTTATCCCATCCCATAGGTTCCTGGGGGTTTTTGGTTTTTTGTTTGTTTGTTTTTAAGTTCAGTTTGATAGACATATTTATATCATCTGCCTGGTCCCTTTGGGCATTTGAATTTCTGACCCTAGCTGATACTTTCTTAGATGCAGCATTTAACATACCTCCCTGAAGTTAACACAAGCCTCCTTGATTAGATTTTAGATATTTTCCACATTCTTCAGTTAGTATTTGAAGACAATTTCTTTTGTTGTATCATTTGTACAAGCAGTTGAACTCATCTGTTAAATTTTGAATCTACCTGATTTCATTTCTCATTAACTTTAATTTGGGAAGGACCTTGCTGTGATCCCTATGCATATGTGATTTTAGCTTCATTGATCTTATTCAATCAGTTCTTTTTACAGGTGAACCTTGAACAACATGGATTTGAACTGCACCAGTCCACTTACACAGAGATTTTTTCCCATAAATACAGTACTGTAAATACATTCTCTCCTCTTTGTGATTTTCACAGTAACATTTTCTTTTCTCTAGCTTACTGTATTGTAAAATATAGTATATAATACATATAACATATAACCAACTATGTTATCAGTAAGGCTTCTGGTCAGCAATAGGTTATTAATCGTTAAGTTTTGGGGAAGTCAAAGTTATACGTGGATTTTTAACTGCACAGGGTGGAGAGAAGAGTATTGGTGCCTTTAACCTCTGCATTGTTCATGGTCAACTGGATTTTGTTCTAGTTTTCAACCACAATACTTTCATTTTAATCTTTGTCTCCTAAAAGAAAAAGAGAGAGAATTTTGAAATTTGCAATTTCAGTAGTACCTGAAAACTGCTTGGTTAAATGTATTGCTTTTCCATATTTTAAAATTATAAGCAGTTACTTCTTCTGGAAGCAAAGTTAACTGCACAGTGGGAAGCAGAGGCCATGAACTGTGAGATGTTCCTGATGCTATCATTTCTCCTTTGAAGACATGTTTCTATGATACCTGTTTGTGGAAGGCACAGATACAACTCATATAGCACCTAGTCAAAAAGATACAGATTTTAAGAACAGTGGGGAGGGGGGTGGCAAAAACAATTTAAAAAAAACAGTAAACAATGGGCATTAAGGAGGGCATGGGATGTTACGAGCACCGGGTATTACAAAAGACTGACGGATCACTGACCTCTCCCTCTGAAACTAATAATACACTATATGTTAACTAATTTAATTTTAATAAAAAAAGAAAAAAACAGTAAACAAAGCAACAAAATTAAAAGAATATTGTTTCTGGGTCTCATGAGAGATGAAAGAGTTGGTTCTTTTAATTGTCATAACAAAAGCATACAAACCTCTTCAGTTGCCAAAATCAGTTTACAGAACTAAATTCTTTATCTAGGACCTCAAGCAGACCTATTTTTTTTCCTTTGAAAAGACCCTAAGGAACACTCTGGTTGTCATCACATCACCTGTATTCCAGGCTGGATTAAAACAAAGGTCTTGGAGACCCCAAAGATCTCACTCAGGTCTCCAGTATATGTATGTTTTTATCATTTTTTTATTTATTACCTTTCATATTAGACCTCAGCTGTAGAAAATTTAGTTCATCATACCTTAATATTGAGACCAGCTATGTAATGTTGATTACCGGTTTATTTTAGTTTCTTTTAACCGCTATCCCTAAACAAACAAACAAACAAACCACCTCTATCCCTAATCCCGTTTTCCTTTCCCCCACTCTAATGTATTTGGTACATGTTACAAAACATGCTTATGTTCTTATAAAATATGTAGTTTTGTATTGCGTGTCTATGTATTTTAATTTACATAAATGATTTATGTATTCTGCTCTATTCCTTTCTTTCCTCCTCAGCATTATGTTTTTTATGATCTACCCATATTGTTGTGTGTGTGTGTGTGTGTGTGTAAAATTGCTTGCACCTGCACAGCATTCTATATCCACCACATTTTATGTATCCATCCCCAGTGTGCCTCTGGCTCACAATTACTGAAAACACTGCAGTGAATCTCATTGTGTAACTCTCCTTCAGATCTATGCAGGAATTTCTCTGGTATACGTAGGCCTTGAGATAAGTGAGTCTGAGGCACACACTAACTCATTTTCACTGAATTCTGCCAGATTGCTTTCCAGAATACCTGTGTCAATTTATACTACTTCCCCATATTCTTGCCAAACTGATGTGTATCATCCTTTCTAAATTTTGCCAATCTGATGGGTGTAAAATTGTGTATCATTTTTGCTTTAATTTTTTATTTATCTATTTACTGGTGAGGTTGAGTACCTCTTCAAGATTTGTTAGCCCTCTGGTCTTCCCTTACTTCAAATTTCCTATTCATATCTTTTATTTAGTTTTCTATTCAGTTTCCAATTTTATTCCTAGTGATTTGCAGGAGCCCTTTGTATATTCTAGTTTAAATGTCCTGTACATTTGAGTAATTGCTAATATCTTCTCCTAGTCAGTCATCTGTCTCCTAAAGTTTGTACTTTATTGAACAGGAATACTTTATTAAATTTCATGCAGTGGCAATAATCATTTGTCATCTCATGTTTGTAGTTTTGGGTCTTGCTTACCAAGCTTTCCATCTGGTTCATAAAGATAGTTTGTATTTCCTATTACCTTAGTAAGCTGTAAAATTCATTTTGAATCCCCTTTGCATATGATAACAATGCAGTATCCAATTTGATTTTTCCCTGTATAGTAAGCCAGTTTTCTCATGCTACCTAAGAAATAATCTTTTCTACATTGTTTTGTGGTGCTGGCTTTATCAAAAATCAAATTGCCACATATTTCTAAGTTCTCTATTCTGTTCCACTGGCCTATTTGTCTTCCTATGTGAGCTCTATACTATTGTTACTATTATGACTTTGGATAAACATGACTGATCTTACATTTGTGTTGTACTTGGTCAAATTTTTTTTATTTTAAAGCTTTTTATTTATTTATTTTGACAGAAAGAGAGAGAGAGCACAAGTAGGGGAAGTGGAAAAGGGAGAGGGAGAAGTAGGCTCCCCGCTGAACAGGAAGGCTGATGTTGGGCTCAATCCCAGGACGTTGGGATCATGACCTGAGCCAAAGGGAGACACTTAACTGACTGAGCCACCTAGGTGCCTCTGTACTTGGTCAATTTTTAAATAGATTTTCAGTGAAGTTATAATACCATTACATTTCCTTTTCCCTTGTTGTAATTGGTACAATTTCTCTTACTGGAAGGAGCACATAGTGATTAGTGTGACTCCCTTAACAGTGATAGAAAGCAATAACTTGTATTTAATCACATTTGTTTCCCCCAAGAATGGAAAAATTATTAATTACACCATGAGCGTCAGAGCATCTTTAAGTCCATATCTGCTGCTTAGCTAGGATGTTTATTTAAATCCTTTTCACACGGACTTTTCACATTTGGGGGTTTCTTCCTTACCCCTTCTTGAGGCCCCATATTCTTTATGAATATGGGTTAGCTTTATCAGGTCCCCTAGAAATTGCATGGAATTAGTTGATTATCTTACTAGCCCCATTTGGGGGTGGGGGGACTTGTTTCTACACTCCCACTGACTTGATTTATTTTGGATACAATTCTTAGTATGCCCAATTCCCTACAAGCTGAATTCCTCTAGGTTTCGGGTTGCCAGACTGAAACTGGCCATGTTACTGCAGATACTTGTCCTCCAAATGTTAATCTCTTCCCTAAGATGTGTGACTTCTCTACCATTTTGTCTTATTCCAGGTAGCTTCCTGCTAAATCTCCCTCACTCTTCCTGTCTCGTGCTAAGAAGAGGTAGAAAATGAAATTTACAACCAGCATGTCTTTAGAAGGAGAATGGAGCATGGTAAATAAAGGTTTTTTTGTCCTGCTGAACATTTGGTTAGGTTTGGATATGCAAAAGTGGGTCTGGACCTTAGCTTGGAAGTAGACACTAACAAGAACTGCTGTGCTCTGCATAAAGAACAGGAATTTGCATTGGGGGCTAGAGTCCAGGAAGGAGAGGGTGCTAATGACCTAAGAGACCCAGGAGAGAACAAGAAGAGAAACAAGCCAGCTAGTGTATTGCTGAGCCCCTATATGGGTGGGAACTGAGTAGAACAATTCCTGGGAAAAGGTCTTTTAAGAAGTGTCCAGTTTTGGGGCACCTGAGTGGCTCAGTCGGTTAAGTGGCTGCCTTCAGCTCAGGTCATGATCCCAGGGTCCTGGGATCGAGCCCTGCATCGGGTTCCCTGCTCGGCGGAGAGCCTGCTTCTCCCTCTCCCTCTGTCAGCCACTCTGCCTACTTGTGCTCGCTCTCTACCTCTGTTAAATAAATAAATAAATAAAAATCTTAAAAAAAAAAAAGAAGTGTCCAGTTTTCGGGGTGCCTGGCTGGCTCAGTTAGTGGAGTGTGCAACTCTTGATCTCATTGTTTTGAGTTCAAGCCTCACACTGGGCGTAGAACTTACTTAAAATAGTTAATTAATTAGTTAATTAAGTAGTTAAAAAATAAAATTGAGCTTCGTGGAAGCATTAGTGTAGCCATTAAAAAAAAGAAGTGCCTAGTTTTCAAGTAGAATGCCTTTACATTGTTGAGCTGTAAATATTCATACCCCAGTTGTCTTCCCAAATTTTCACTAAATTCTAACAAAAACAAAAGTGTTTCATGTTAACAGATACACTCATCTGTGTGTGTTAAAGGGAAAGGAGGGGGAGCGGTGGTGTTATGAGGATGTATCAATTGAGAAAGGGAATGGAAATGATAAATTGATTCACATGGTAACAAATGGGACAACCTGGGTAAGAAATAGTGAGACAATCCATTAACTGACCATGTTCAGTGGAAGCAGTAATCCAGAGCCAGAAGTCATAACAATAACAAGGAGAGGAGGAGGAAGCAAAAAAGGAGAAAGAAGAATGAAGACAGAGACATGAGTACCACTTGTAAAGTGTGCCAGGATTTGTTCTAAATGCTTAGCTTTAGACAGGTAATGGTGACCATGAGAACCATAACACCCAACAACTGCCTCTCTCTCCCAGAGATGCACAAAAATCTTAGGGAGGGCTTTGGACTTCCCACAGTAACCAGTGAACATTCAGGCCAATCCTCTCCAGATCTCATAACACAGGAGACCTCAGGTAACATCTGGAAAGCTTTTAAGCATTAGCCCTTACTCCCAAAAATACTCCAAAGGAAGCTGAAGACCTGGTGCAATGGTACATCACAACTTCCTTCTAGCTTCCAGCCCTGTAAGGGCGCCCAACCTCATTATTAGAACAAATTTTGTTGTAATTTCCGGTGTATCATAATGATCATGAATATTTTAAAAGGAAAAATTTTTTGAAAAATAGAAAAAGCTTGCCAGCCAACCTATTCCTTTCATGGATTTCGATCTTTCATAGTCTCTTGCCTCTGATGTTGACGCAGGTCAGCAACTTTCTGCTTTTTCTTAATCTCACTCTAGAGTACCTAAGCTGGTTCCTAGCCTCTTCTATTAACTTCTGTTCCTAGTCTAGTCAAGTTTGAACTCAGCAGGCCCCAAACTGGTCCTATATCTCTCTGGGAATTTCCACAATTTCATAATCACCCTTGAAGGTCTCAGCTGGTTCTCTCTGTAGTAGTTAAGGCAGCTCTTGGCTGCCCTCTTCTGGATCAGGTCCCTAAGCCACTCACTGCTGTTGACCAGCAACCCAAGTCCCAGCTTCCCCTCTGAGCTGGGATAGGTGGGGTAACCATAGGTGTACATCTGCAACTCTCTTCTGCTTCCACAGAATCTTAGCAATGTTATTTTACCTACATATATATTTTTTCATTTCTTAAATGTTGTAGCTCTTTTACCAATAAGGAAGATCTTGTGGGGGAAAAAAGAAATGCTGAGGCCTCTCAGGTAGTAAAACATTAAGTGAATTCAATAAAAATAGATAACATTATCTGGCACTATCTGTTAAACCATCTCTTCCAAAAATGTCACATACAGTTTGAACATCATAGCCATTTATAAATATCTCAAAATTTAAACAAAAATCATCACTTACACTATTCTGGGACAGCTAATTTTTTTAAAGAGTAAATTGAAATATGCAGAGTAAAAGAATACGCTTAATGTTCCTAAAGTTCCCACTTTCCATTTTGCCCCACGAATTATCTAAGAACACTCCCTTGGCACACACATGCATACACACACACACTCACACCTTTTCTTTGAAATATTATTAGGAATTAAATTGCTTAGGACCTTCAGACTTTCCATTCTTTCTATATTCTAGCTATGAACATATTTTGTCCCTACATTAAGAGCCCTCCTCCCAATCATATGGAAATGATTATGAGGCTGGGAAACAAGGGGGCAAAACAAAAAAGAAAAAAGGAAAAAAAGAAAAGAAAAAAGAAAGAAAAGAATTATCATACACTGCTGGTGGGAGTGTAACTACTTTGGCAAACTGGCAATTTCTACTCAAGTAAAATACGACCCACCATTTGCACTCTTAAGTATTTACTCAAAAGAAATGAAAACAGAGGCACCTGGGTGGCTCAGTTGCTAAGCGTCTGCCTTCAGCTCAGGTCATGATCCCAGGGCCCTAGGATCCAGCCCCGCATCGAGCCCCACATCGAGCCCAGCATCAGGCTCCCTGCTCCGCAGGAAGCCTGCTTCTCCCTCCCCCACTGCTTGTGTTCCCTCTCTTGCTGTGTCTCTCTCTGTCAAATAAATAAATAAAATCTTAAAAAAAAAAATGAAAACAAATGTCCACATAAAAACTTGTATAAGAGCGTTCACAGCAGCTTAATTTATAATAGGTCCAAACTAGAAACAACTCAAATGTCCATTAACACTTGAATGAATGAACAAATTCTGACGTATTCGCATAATGGAATACCAACAACAAGGGAAAAAAAAAAAAAAGAACAGCTGCAACAGCATGGATGACTCTCAGAAATACTATGCAGAGGAGACATAGAAGAATACACATTAAGTCCATTTCTATGAGGTTCTAGAAAAGACAAATAGGCAAAACTATTCTAGGGTAGCACAAATCAGAATAGTGGCAACCTCTGGTGGGGGGTTGGTGGTCCCCAGGAATGGACACAAGAGAACTTTCTGTGGTGAAGGAAATAGTCCATATCATGCCTAGGTAGTGGTTGCATGGGTGTAGACATAGATAAAAAGTCATTGAGCTATCCATTCAAGATTTGGGCATTCTTAAATGTCAATTACATCTCAATTTAAACTAAAGAACATAGATAAAGAAAAGGAAATCAGAAGATCAGTCACAGGGCTAGGAAAGAGAGCTGTCAGTTAGAGAATATCTACCTGCAACCCATAATGTTATTAAATATCCCATCCAATTTAAAAATAGAATAATTGTTAAAATTTATGTTAATTGCAAATGACATCCCAAATATTGCAGTAGTTTTCCAGGCTCTGCCTTTGCTCGGGACCTGGTAAACATCCTGAGAGGGCTGAATGTTGGCCCTGGAACCAAGGCAGACTTCAGGGATACACAACTTATGAAGTAACACGGGGCTCCATGTTCAGAAGGGCTCTGCACTTGGCTTAGGGCTCTGCTGTCACCGTCTTAAAACTCTTGAAAATTCTATCTTTGAACTTCTGTTTGGCAAGTGAGCTTCAGTGGGACAATGAAGCCAGCTCAGAAACAGAGGAAATCCAAGCATTATGTGTGTCTGCTGTTCATTGCTGTCCATTTGCACATACCACTTGTGATGCCCATGGGCACGGAATTTCTTCCATACACAAGGTGTGGGAGTTCCCTGTGACTCAAACCAAGTACTAGGTAGCATAGTATATCTACAACTGAATAAGGAGGGAGGTCCTGACAGTTCCCAGGACCACGTTACTTCTTACACCAAAACTATTTTCCAAAACAGAAACAAAAGCAATGGTGTTCTAAAAAGCATGAACCATCAAGAAACCTTACCATATCCTTTCTTACCTTTGCTAATCCCTTGTATGAGCCGTGTGAACTTGATGACATAAAAGGAAAGGGAAATAGAGGACAACTTGTTTTTTCTTTCCCTTTTAATCACTCCTTACTCATCAGGAAGCTGAAGGTAAAATGTGTTGGTACAACATACATAGACATGTCAAGAAGTGAAAAAGTTGTGCAGCCATCACCTCAATCTTGTTCAAAGCTATTTCTATCATCCCAGAAGAAACCCTCTACCCAGGGAAGTAGTCATTTGGATTCCTTATTTACATTTTTGCTCTAATTTGTCTTTGGAAAAGAATAAAAGAATCTGAGTTTAAATTACAGCATTATAGGGCGCCTGGGTGGCTCAGTCGTTAAGCGTCTGCCTTCGGCTCAGTTCATGATCCCAGGGTTCTGGGATCGAGTCCCACATCGGGCTCCCTGCTCGGCGGGAAGCCTGCTTCTCCCCCTCCCGCTCCCCCTGCTTGTGTTCCTGCTCTCGCTATCTCTCTCTGTGTCAAATAAATAAATAAAATCTTAAAAAAATAAAAAAATAAAAATAAATAAATTACAGCATTATAAAAAGAAAGTGAAATAAAAACACGTGAGTTTTTAAATGAAAAAATAAAATGATGCCTCTTTAAAATCCTTGTTTGCCCAGGACACCTGAGTGGCTCAGTCAGTTAAGCGTGTCTTTGGCTCAGGTTGGGTCGTAGGGCTCTCTGCTCAGCGGGAAGCCTGCTTCTTCCTCTCCTGCCTGCAGCTCTGCCTACTTGTGCTCTCTCTCTCTCTCTGTCAAATAAATAAAATCTTAAAAAAAACCCAACAAAACACTGGCAGACTCCACTTCCTGTCCCTTTTGGATGCTGGCCCTTGAAACCCATTCATTATGCCCCAAGAAAGTTGAAGTAGCTTATGAAAAACGCCTACATAGAAAGGAATTGTGTCGCCCTAGTTTCATCCTTGGCTGAGTTCTCAGTATCAATCAGCAACTCACCCGCGATGAGGATGAGCTATATGGGAAGTGGATCTTCCAGCCTCCAGCTGAGCTAGCTGCTTCACTTGACACTACATGGAGCAGAGATGGGCATCCCTGCTGAACCCCATTCAAATTGCAGATCTGGGCGCCTGGGTGGCTCAGTTGGTTAAGCGACTGCCTTCGGCTCAGGTCATGATCCTGGAGTCCTAGGATCGAGTCCCGCATCAGGCTCCCTGCTAGGCAGGGAGCCTGCTTCTCCCTCTGACCCTCCCCCCTCTCATGTGCTGTCTCTCTCATTCTCTCTGTCTCAAATAAATAAATAAAATCTTTAAAAAAAAAAATTGCAGATCTGTGAGCTAAATAAATTATTGTTGTTGTTTAAAACCAGGTGTTGGCATTTTTTTTTATGAGGTGACAGATAACTGATACACTTCTTGGGTTCTCCTGGGAGAAAGGTGGACTTGATTTAGGACTTGGAGTTCCAGCATTTTTACCCAAGGGAGGTCAACAAAGGATAGAGGTTAAGCACATAGATCCTGGAGTTAGATTATCTTGGTTAATATTCCCAGTTCCACCGCCTACCAGTTGTGTAAACTGTAGGCAAGCCACTTATACTTGCTATTCCTCAGTTTCCTGTCCATAAAACAGAACAATAATATAATGATATCCCTATGACACTGTCATCAAGGTTAAATGAATACTTAGAAGAATATTTGACACATAGTAGGCTTCTATACCATCATTTCCAGAGCAGGAGCATCTTCATCTTTTTAAATTATCCCTCACCTGTGATTTTGCTCTCTCTAGAGCAGCTGGGCTTGAGAAAATCCTCTTACTTTTTACACGTTTAGTAACGACCTCTCTTTTAGGATCCCACTATCAGTCTGCCTCTTTACATTCTACAAGATAATGTTTTATTTTATTTATAATCAGAAAAAGTGAAAAAGAAAATCAGTAGCACAAAGAAATGAAGCTCATGCTGAAAAGCCACAGATTGGATCTGAAGCTGTCCGGTAGGCAAATCATCTCATGCATCCCATTCTGTAACATACACTAATTTTGTATTACTCTGTTAATTATAAACATTATAGATGAGCTCTAAGTTACGGGGATGCAAGTATCATGCTTATGTCAGCACTTACCTGTACTTTTAACATCTCTCAAAGTTAAAAAAAGAAAAAAACAGGTATTTTTGTTCAAAATCTGGAAAACACAAAAGAGCAAAACAATCACCCATAATTTAACAACCTGGAAGTAATTACACTGAAAATGTCAGTACCCATTTCTTAGTGAAGGGAAAATGAACCAATCTTCCAGAGATTTTATAAAGGTTAAGGAGGTAGCATCTGAAAGCAGAGGAAGCACTGTTCTTGAGAACAAGTGTTATCAGGTCCTTCAAAATAAGCTGAGGGGCATAAAAGGGTACTTGACACAAAGGCAGAAAGGTAACATTTTAAGACAATCAACATTACAACACAATGGTTATAATTTAAGCAACTCTTTTAATTTCACATGAACATGTTTCAGAACTTTGCTATTCTAATTAGCAGAACCATTCACTTATAAAATATCCACTCTTGTAAAACAATTTTACTTGTCCTTTTGGTCTGCAGGTAGCAGAATGCTTTTTGTAAATTTATTTCTTCACCCAGCTTATAAGTCATAACATTATCTCTACAGGAATTTCTGCCAGTTTGTTTACTTCCACTGACCCAAGTGGACCTCTTGGGTGATTAAAATTATCCTTCTGCCTCTTGCTACAGAGAGCCAATGGCATGAGATTTCACCTGAAGGAAGGGGGTCTCAAACGCTGGTTTGAGGCTGCCGGAAGTTATGCCCCTGAGGCAGGAACCCCACAAAGGCAGACCATCCCTTCCAGCTCCGCCCCATGTTTGCTCACAGCAACTGTCCTAATGCAGAATAGAGTCAATCTGTGGTTTTCTGGCTTTAAAATATGACACCATTTTCCCTTTCCCCAAACTGCATCCCCTAGAGGCTAGACTCAGCTGGATTGGGGCTCCCCTGCTCAGCAGTAAAAATTCTTTCAGTCAGTACTCCATCTTGGGTCTCTGTTATTTTTCCTCCTTTAATGAAGCGCCAGGTTGCAGGATGATACAGAAAGCTGTTTTGGCAAGTCAGAGAAGCATCTGAGTTTTTCAGGACAGTGATGCATTGGTTAGAAGGTCTGAAGAAAGGAGCAAGGCACCAGTGCTTAGGGAAATGGGAGAAACTGGTCCCAGGAAAGTACAAAAATCCATGAGAACTGAAATTGGATGCTTGTAAACTTGCAATAGGGCCAATCAGCATGCTTCTACAGGAGAGTCCCTGAGTATAGAGACATAATCCTCTGAAAACAAAATCCATATAAAGGAATGGTAGAGAACACTCATTTATAGTGATGAGTGCGTAAGGGACTTGGGGAGTATTAGAGCATCCAAAATTCAATCAAGATTTCTCTTTAGTTTATGCCCACCCAGGGACACACACACACACACACACACAAAGATTTCCTTTTATTAAGTAATCAGATCTAGTGATTTCCTCAATTCCTTAGCATTTCTAAAAGAAAAATACTATAAAGAGATTTCTGTTTAGTCCACAAATTCCCCTTCAGTGAGGAAAGAGGGGAGGGTGGGATAGGGAAGAACTGAGAAAGCCTGAGGGAGAAGTGGGGATGACTTCTTCATGGAACTGCTCAGTTCCTGAACACTGAATGCCAGGCTCGTCCCCTGAGGCTGACCTGGGAATCTGGGAGGGTGTGTTTGTTTGTTACAACGACAGCACTTAGGAAACCCAAATTTTGTCAACTTCTTTTCTTTTTTTTTTTTTTTAAGATTTTATTTATTTATTTGAGAGAGAGAGAGTATGAGGGAGGAAGCACAGAGGGAAAAGGAGAAGCAGGCTCCCCGCTGAGCAGGGAGCCCAATGCGGGGCTCGATCCCAGGACCCTGAGACCCTGCTCTGACCTGAGCCGAAGGCAGACGCTTAACCGACTGAGCCACCCAGGTGCCTTGGTCTAATTTCCTTTTCCAAAGATTGACGCTAGCCCTTTCCTATGTGACTAAAATGTACATTGAATACAACTGAGTAAACTGAAAGAAAATTGTACTTCCTTTCACGGAAACTCTTTACCAAGAAACATTCAGAACTTTAAGAAATAATACCACTAATGACAGGTCAGCTAAAATTACTTAAGTCAATATAATGCACTTGGTTTAGACTGCATCTGGAGCTTTTGCAGTCAATGCTTCCACATGTGGGACTGTTAACAGATAAACTTGAGGCACAGTAAAAATTCTAAGATTGTCATTTGACCTAAAATTGATTGGAATTGGGCAGCATCCAATCAAGCAGAGAGAAGGCACTCCAAGGAGCTGTAGAAAATGAAGACTTGTACAGGCAGAATGTAGCAGGAACAAGGAAGTTACACTAGACAATAAAGGGGGGTGGTTATTGCAAGGTTACAAGCCCTTAGGGGATGGCAGGGGTGTATCAGGCAGATTACCTAACTAGTGCTGATCAGGCGACTCCCAATTGACTGGTTTAAGATTCCATTTCTGGGAGGGTCAAATGTAATCAAGTTAAGTCTCTGGTGAGGTGGGACTTAGGATATCATCGGGGGCCTGTTTCTTGTTTTTTGTTGTTGTTGTTCCTGTTGTTTTTGTTTTCTTGCACAAACGTATGAGTACAACATACGAATATCCCATTATGCATTTCAGTGAAACCTTGAACTAAGCATTTATACATTGAAGTGTGTTTTATTCTTACTTCCAGTTTATTACAGTAAAGGGGGCAACACAAAATATTTGTGATTAACAAAAGGAGAAGGATGTAGGTATGTGGAGCTGAGATCCAGTGGCCTCGTGTAAGAGCTTTTCATTTTGGAATCAACAGACCCCTCTCAGAATATGATGGACACCAGGAAACCTCCCAGCCATGCATAAGCATAAACATTTGCATAAGCACCCTGTGCAAATAGAGTCACTCTTAGGGGAATATTTGGAAGGTGAAGTAATAGAGGAGGGTGTGTTTAATAGTTTAATAAATAAACTAGACTTGGTAGGGTGCAAACAGAAAGCAACTTTACTCCTGCTCAGGTTTCTGCATTTAAACCCTCTCTCTACAATGGTTCTTGTCTTTCTCAGGACAAAATCTCAGGCATATTCCATACTATTTTCACCATCACTTTCGGATCATCTATATTCCAGGCTCTCACCAATTTATGTTTTTCCTTCCCTCAAACTTTAATCTTTTTAGGTTTTAAAGCTTTGGTGGGGGTAGGAGTGTGGTCAGTGTTTTTCCTACTGTTTCCCTGCCCTGAATTTCATTGCCTCCTGTTGTTGCACTGAGACAGGCGATGGGGAGAGGAAACAAGGACGAGGAGCAGACAGCTCTCACACAGTTGTAATCTGGTACTGGTGCCCTCTAGATTGGACATATTCCAAATGCTGATTCTCTCCCACAGAGTGCTTTTCCAGACACTTGGTAAACCCTTCCCACTTTGAGAATTTCTAACCTTAAAAACTGTATTTGTGGACTCCTACTGGCTCCTCTAGCTGGCCACCTGTGAGCCTTCCTTAGCTCCTGGTTTTGACAGAGTCTCTCCTTCACCAAACTCTGGCCAGGCTCCTCTGAGCATCTGAGCCTGGAGAAAGTAGGGTTCAACCTTGGTCTATAAAGACTTGAACAAACACTGACAGTTGCTAACATTCCAAAGCTACATCCTTAGGATGATGATAGGTCTCCTCTCCCCTCAGCCCCATTGCTTAAAGCACCTGCCTGAGAAAACTCAATGCCACCAGAAGCATTTGCCCCTGTGGAAAGGTAGAACTCTAACTTTGATAAGGGCCAGTTAAGGAACTCAGATGTGTTTCACACAGACAAGCCTTTTGTGAGTTTTCATTTCCCTGATTCTATGGAGTCCCTGCTCTCCCCATCCCTGTTCCTTTATCCTCCCTTTAAAATGCCCAGTCCCGGGCGCCTGGGTGGCTCAGTTGGTTAAGCGACTGCCTTCGGCTCAGGTCATGATCCTGGAGTCCCTGGATCGAGTCCCACATCGGGCTCCCTGCTCGGTAGGGAGTCTGCTTCTCCCTCTGACCCCCCCCCCCTTGTGTTCTCTCTCATTCTCTCTCTCTCAAATAAATAAATAAAATCTTAAAAAAAAAAAAAAAATGCCCAGTCCCTTCTGTACAAACTGAGGTTGAGTTCAGTTCACACTGGACTCTTTCCCTATTGCGATAGTATATTACTGATTAAAATTTGTCCTTACCACTTTAAGCAGAGTCTGGCTTTGTCTATCTTTGATAGTTTCCAGTAACCCACCTCTCTGCTGGAGTCACCACATCTTTCAAGTGGTCTCATTGGGTAAGATCAGCCTCCTTCACTGAGTCCATATCTGGCTCATGGATAATTTATGCATCCTCTATCCCACCAAACTTTGGATGCAGCCCTTTCCCAACAGAAAGGGCTTCCTTGCTTAGCTCTGTTGTCAGAAAAGCAGGTCATCACAGTTTTGAGACTTTTCAGGCCTGAGTCAGGTGTCCTATGTCTTCCAATCTTCCCTCTTCATTGCCTTAAGGATAGACTAAGCACCCTCCTCCCTTTGCCCATTGCCCAGGGTGTTTGGGGAGCCTGGAGAACATCATTACAATAATAAAGTGGGTGTTTGATACTCATTTCCTCTCCTTCCTAGAATCAAATTTTGACTCTTACAAATATAGATGGACTCATAGGTATCTTACTCTTTGTTGCATCCTCAGCATTCACCCGGTGCCTAGGTCAGAGTAGACTTTGTATCTAATTGTTTAATGGATGACCAACTATGCCATTGGAAAGTACACTTCATGTAAGTTAAAGGAAAGAACAACAAAGAAAATACTGAGTAAGGTTATTTTACTGTTTTAGTTTTCTTTCTTAACCAATTTTACTTTCTCACTACAATTCTACTTTTCTCTCACTCTTTGAGTCACCAGCTTTTTTCCCTGCAAAGTGATTTCCTTCCTTCACTGCCTATCCATTTTGCACTTCTAGAAGTTTGGGTAAACTCATCCTTTGCAGTAGAAAAAAAAAAAGCCTCACTCTAAGGAGACTGCCCAGAGTCTTTCTCAGATTCCCTTTTCATTCTGCTGAAGTGAAAAGAGCATCTGCCCTGGATGATAGAGGAAAACTGGATAGGATAACTTGTTTCCTTTTCAATTTATTTTCCACAAAAGGGATCCTGCTTTAAAGGAAAACTTATTTATAGATAGAATAAGTGGATTTGATTCTTCTTTGGGCTAGTCATAGTGTTGATACAAAAGAAGAGAAAAACACCAGAATTGTTACACTTACCCCATTGGTTGTTTCAGATGGCCAGTTTCTTTAGCAGAAAGTCTTTCGCAAATGACTTTGAATATCATGCCTGAAAGAAAACATTGCATAGTATCAGTCACCTTACAGGACAAAGACTCTGAATTCATAGGTATTCCTTAGACTGAAATGGACAGAAACCCAATACAAACTAGTAAAGCAATAAATGAAATTTATTTGCTTACATTACTGTGAAGTCCAGAGAGGATCACTGCTTTGGGGAGGACTAGATCCAAGGATTAAAAGGATGTTGTTAAGGCTCTGACTATGTTTGTCTCTGAGAGCTACCTGGTAGACAGGATGAACATTCCAGATTTTTCTTACTGGAGATTTCAGATTTATACCCTCTCAGTTTTAGTAACCCCAATAGAAAGAGAATGGCTTCCTGACAGCATCTGTAGAAAACTCTCAGAGGTTTTGTTGTAATTAGTTTGAGTCAGGTGCCCTGAATCAATACTATGGCCATGGAGATAGTATTCTAATTAGGCAGGTCTAGGACACATGTCCACACCTGGAACTGAGTTCAGGGGTGAGGGGATGTCAATCCCGCTCATACTACACGAAATGGGTTCCCTCAAAAAACTGGCATTCTGTTATCAGAAGAAGAAAAGAATTGCTTGCCAGACATTTCCCTTGCTGATATGTGGGTGTATATAAGTATATATAAATGTATATATATTTGTTTTGTTTTTTACAAAAGGTCTCCTCTTTAAACTCCCTCCAAGCGTGAGGATTTAAAAGATGGCAATTTCTTACACTTCTCTGTTATCCACTCCAATATTTAATAAATTTCTTCCTTTCAGAAATCATCTCATTTCTAATGAAAATCATTCATGTTTTAACTTATAAGCACCTTTACTTTTGTCATAATCTTGATAGAGAAGTCAAACAGCAGTGACAAAGTTTGCTTTAATAACTTTATAGCTTGGAAAAAGAGAAAATTAGGAAGAAAAAGAAAAGAAAATCAAGAAGGAAAAGCACAAATAAAATAGATGCAAAGTAACTCCAAGAGTAAAGAAACATGGTTCTAAGATAATCAGTAGCCTTAGTTATCACTGGAGTGAGTGCTGGAGATGACTGAGGTTAATACTGGGAATACAGCTTATTATGGAAATTTTGCCAAGTTTTATTTCTTGCCCAGTTGAGTTTGTGGGCAAACCTATTTCTCTGCCTTGGTCTCCTAACTCCGGGAATGCCACCAGCATCAACCCACATGACTAAATTAGAAACCACATTTAATCATTGACTTTTTTCTTGCCTTAGCTTCACAAACATTTAAACATAACAATCTCTGTCTCCACTCTTGAATCGGTTCACATCTTTCCCTGCCCATTCACTTACTCACGCATTCCTCATGAAATCTAGAGTCCAGGGGGTGAGGCATATATCCAACGAATAACCACGTGAATAACTGTTTAATTTATAACTATGTTCAGTGCTATAAGGGAGAGTACAGAGGGAGCAGGGTGTCAGAGAAGGCTGCCTAAGGAAGTGACATTCAGGCTGAGACTTCAAAGCTTATAAGAACTGGTGGCAGAAAGTGGGAGACGCCATGTGTTCCAGCCAGAAAGACCAGTCTGTATGATGACCCTTCACACGATTGCATGTGTTAGAAGGAAAATGGACGGGGATTACGATGTGTAGGAGAAACTGAAATCTTTCATTTGGGTTACTGCAATAGCCTCTTAGCTTCTTTCTCTTCCTGGAGTTTCATTTTCCTAATGTTGTTTTCAGAGGATCATAAGCAGGCTCTTTGTAAAGTGTGAATCCAATCATGACTTTCTTCTTTAAAATACATTAGTTTCTCCTTACCCAGAGGGGATATGTTCCAACAACCCCAGTGGGTGCTTGAAACCACGGATAGTACCAAACCCTATATATATTATGTTTTTTTCCTATACATCCATACCCCCGATAAAGTTTAATTTTCTTTAAGTTTAACTTATAAATTAGTCACAGTAGGAAATTAACAACAATAACTCGTAATAAAACAGAGCAATTATAATAATATAGTTAGTCCTTGAACAACGTGGGGATTAGGGTTGCTGAATGTGCAGTCAAAAATCCGCATATAACTTTTTGACTCCTCCCAAATTTAACTGTTGACCAGAGCCTTACCTACTGGGAACATAAACAGCCAATTAACATGTATTTTGTATATGTGTTACATAACATATTCCTACAATAAAGTAAGCTAGAGAAGAGAAAATGTTAAGAAAATCATAAGGAAGAGAAAATACATTTACAGTGCTGTATTTACCAAAAACACCCCACATACAAGTGGACCTGCACAGGTCAAATCTGTGTTGTTCAAGGGTCAACTGTATACTATAATAAAAGTTACGTGAAACTGGTCTCTCTCAAAATACCCTATTGTACTGTGTTCACCCTTCTTGTGGTGACATGAGATGATAAAATGTCTCTGTGATGAGATGAAGTGAGCTGAATGACGAAGGCATTGTGATGTGAGGCTACTACTGACCTTCGGACGATACAGAGGATCATCTACTTCCGGATCCTGGTTTACTGCGGGTAACTGCAACCTTGGAGAGGTGCCTGGGTGGCATGGTCAGTTAAGCAACTGACTCTTGATTTTGGCTCAGGTCATGCTCTCATTGGTCTTGAGATCAAGCCCCATGTTGGGATTAACTAGGAGTCAGCTTGGGATTCTATCTTCTCCCTCTGCCCCTTCCCCTGCTTGATCTCTCTCTCTCAAAATGAATAAATAAATATTAAAAAAAAAAAAAAAAAGATGGGCGCCTGGGTGGCTCAGTCATTAAGCCTCTGCCTTCGGCTTAGGTCATGGTCCCAGGGTCCTGGAATCGAGCCCCGCATCGGGCTCTCTGCTTGGAGGGAAGCTTGCTTCTCCCTCTGGCCCTCCCCCTGCTTGTGTCCCTTTCTCGCTGTGTCTCTCTCTGTCAAAGAAATAAATAAAATCTTAAAAAAAAAAAAAGAGAGAGAAAGCTTGGAAAGCAGAACTGCAGATAAAGGGGGACAAACTGTAAAAGTCAATTACACCTCCAGGGTTCATTGTATTCCATTTCTACAGATGATAAAGGATACAGCATATTGAAATAGACAACAAATCTTTTTAAAATATTGTAAAATGTGTTTTTCACCTTATCCACAACAGTTTACATGCTTATAGTCCGGCTGTAGGTTTAAAATTATAAAACCTGTGTAAGAAGAGCCTGTGTTTTGGAAGTCACATATAGAGAGAGAACATTTAAACATTTTTGCCGATAATTTGGGAACTTTAAAATGTGTTTCACATTCGTGTTCATGCTAATGGTGTTCCTCCATACTTCCTAGTACAGAGAGAGGGGCAGAGAAGTGGACGTGCCAATTAGGGAAACTGGGCCATCCATAACTGAAGCCTGGAGGAGTATTTGTCAACCTATGTATCTGTTTTGTTTAAAGAGGTAAGTGGTCAATTTTCCAGTGTTAGTCCTAAATTTATTTATTTATTTATTTATTTTTTAAAGATTTTATTTATTTATTTGAGACAGAGAGAATGAGAGACAGAGAGCATGAGAGGGAGGAGGGTCAGAGGGAGAAGCAGACTCCCTGCCGAGCAGGGAGCCCGATGCGGGACTCGATCCTGGGACTCCAGGATCATGACCTGAGCCGAAGGCAGTCGCTTAACCAACTGAGCCACCCAGGCGCCCCAAAATTTATTTTTTTAAAAGATTTATTTATTTGAGAGCGAGAGAGCGTGAGCCTGTGAGCATGAGCGGGGGTGGGGGGGCGGAGGGAGAGGAGAGAGAAAATCTCAGACTCCCCGCTTAGTGGGGAGCCCGACATGGGGCTGGATCTTGGGAGATCATGACCTGAGATGAAACTAACAGTCCTATACCCAATACCCATGTGCCCAAATCCTATATGAAATTTAAAAACTGATTAAAAGGAGAAAATTTTGATAAATTTAAATTTATAATCATAAACTGAGGAAGTCTTAATATAATCAGGCACCTTTTCTACTGGAAAGGAGGTTAGAAAAGAAGCTCAAAAATAGTAATCATCCCGGGCGCCTGGGTGGCTCAGTTGGTTAAGCGACTGCCTTCGGCTCAGGTCATGATCCTGGAGTCCCTGGACTGAGTCCCGCATCGGGCTCCCTGCTCGGCAGGGAGCCTGCTTCTGCCTCTGACCCTCCCCCCTCTCATGTGCTCTCTCTCTCTCATTCTCTCTCTCAAATAAATAAAATCTTTAAAAAAAAATAGTAATCATCCTTATTATGTTCAAGTAAAGAGATAATAGGACTAGTGTAAAATGTTTTAAATTAAGAAATCAAATCTTATGTTAATCTTTAAAATGGAACACAGGCAAAATGAAGACTTTTTAAAATATGGGGAATTTTAGAACATACAAAATAATAAATGGATGTAAAACTGTATATACACTATGACACAAAGATATAACATGCAAAGAACAAATGCTTGATAGAAATACATTAATATTTAAGGCTCCTTATTTCTGGGTGGTGGATTATAGGTGATTTTTTTTCTTTTTTTTTTTATTCTTATGTTAATCCCCATACATTACATCATTAGTTCTAGATGAAGTGTTCCATGATTCATTGTTTGTGCATAACACCCAGTGCTCCATGCAGAATGTGCCCTCCTCAATACCCACCACCAGGCTAACCCATCCTCCCACCCCCCTCCCCTCTAGAATCCTCAGTTTGTTTTTCAGAGTCTATCGTCTCTTATGGTTCGTCTACCCCTCCGATTTCCCCCGCTTCATTCTTCCCCTCCCGCTACCTTCTTCTTCTTCTTCTTTTTTTTTTTTCTTAACATATATTGCATTATTTGTTTCAGAGGTACAGATCTGAGATTCAACAGTCTTGCACAATTCACAGCGCTTACCAGAGCACATACCCTCCCCAGTGTCTATCACCCAGTCACCCCATCCCCCCCCCCCCCCCCCCCACTCCAGCAACCCTCAGTTTGTTTCCTGCGATTAAGAATTCCTCATATCAGTGAGATCATATGATACATGTCTTTCTCTGTTTGACTTATTTCACTCAACATAATACCCTCCAGTTCCATCCACGTCGTTGCAAATGGCAAGATCTCATTCCTTTTGATGGCTGCATAATATTCCATTGTATATATATACCACCTCTTCTTTATCCATTCATCTGTCGATGGACATCTTGGCTCTTTCCACAGTTTGGCTATTGTGGACATTGCTGCTATAAACATCAGGGTGCACGTACCCCTTCGGATCCCTACTTTTGTATCTTTGGGGTAAATACCCAGTAGTGCAATTGCTGGATCATATGGTAGCTCTATTTTCAACTTTTTGAGGAACCTCCATACAGTTTTCCAGAGTGGCTGCACCAGCTTGCATTCCCACCAACAGTGTAGGAGGGTTCCCCTATCTCCGCATCCCCGCCAACATCTGTCGTTTCCTGACTTGTTAATTTTAGCCATTCTGACTGGTGTGAGGTGGTATCTCATTGAGGTTTTGATTTGGATTTCCCTGATGCTGAGCGATATTGAGCACTTTTTCATGTGTCTGTTGGCCATTTGGATGTCTTCTTTGGAAAAATGTCTGTTCATGTCTTCTGCCCATTTCTTGATTGGATTCTTTGTTCTTTGGGTGTTGAGTTTGGATTATAGGTGATTTTAATTTATTTATACTCTTCTGTGTCTGCCAAGCTTTCTAGAATATATACTATTTTTATACTTAAAAAACTGAAATGAATGAACACCAAATTTATTGATCCAATTTATCATCACATGTCATCATAATTGATGAGATCATTTCAAAATTAAAATTATACTCTATTATTTTTCATTTGTTATATAACTTAATTAAAAGCTTTATTTCTTGTAGAGCAGATTGTTTCTGAAACATTCCTCTTAAAAATGTTTTCATTTTTATTAACCAGTCTTCCTTCATCCAGGTAGTATTTATGGAGTATTTACTTTGTGCCCAGCCTTGTGCCAGGTGCTGAGGAAACAGCAGGGAACAAAATGGGCATGGGCTCTTGCTTTATTAAACCCACTGATGAGAGAGACCCATTAAATGGATCAGCACAAAACTGTGAAACTTGCTAGGAAGAAAGAGGAACACGAAAGTATTTTTTTTTTCTTAATACCAAAGAGAACGCCTTTGTGAGTTCGATTTTTTCCAATTTAGGTAGTTGAGCCTCAACTCAGGCTGTCTGTGAACTACCAGAGTGCGATAGCAGGACCACAAGTGGTAGTCAACACAGAACAAGACAGGACCTCTGCACCTAGGCAGTGACCTAAAACAGGTAAGGCTGTGCTGGTGCATGGGAACAGGAGCTGAGTGGATTATGGATGCTTCAGTCATTCGTCCTGCCAGTTATGTTTACTGAGGACCTTCTATGGGTTGAGCATTGTTTCAGGGAAAGGGGATGAATGGAATAGTGCCCCTGACAAGGGTCACACCATCTAGAAAGTGGGACATACAAGAGAACGAATGCTGATACAAGTGAGTGTAAATCCATGTGAGAGTCCAGAGAAGGAAGTTCTGAGCTTTACCTGACTGTGTTTTACCTGAGTGTTATTTGAACAGGGTCTCCAGGGACAAGAAATAAGAGTTTGCAAAGCAGGGAGTGGAGAGGAGAAAGGCAATCTAGTTAAAGGGAATAATATTTGCATAAAATGTTTAAGAACAAGGGCAATTCTGAGAACAGCAGTTAGTATGGGGCTAAAACAAAGACTAAACGTGGGGAAGCGATGCATTTAACAAAAATTGGAGAATTTACACTGTGGCTGAAACTTTGCTAGTTGCTATGAATAAGAAAAAGGCTTGGCTGCTGCTTTCAAGGATATTTGAGTTCAGTGGTAGAAATAGGAAATAAAATCAGAAATTACAACCTAGTATAGTAAGTGTAGGAGAAATGATAAGGAAGGTCCTGGACACCTCTTCAGGATCAAGGTAGAAGTAGGAATGGGTAGATGATTAATCAAAGTGGTAAGCATAGGATTGCACAATGGGAACACAGAAAAGGGACACTGGATATAGCTTTGAAGGATTCAAGGTTTCCAATACAAATTATTTTATTATGTTCCTCAACTGTTGCAGATTTTTGGGTAATTAAGTTTTAAACATTAACTTATTATAAAATAGTATATCAGATAGTATAGCAGTGAATAAAACAAAAATCCTGATTTAAAGAACATTAAAGAGTTACTCTCTAGGGCACCTGGGTGGCTCAGTTGGTTAAGCGGCTGCCTTCGGCTCAGGTCATGATCCTGGAGTCGTGGGATCGAGTCCCACATCAGGCTCCCTGCTCAGCAGGGAGTCTGCTTCTCCCTCTGACCCTCCCCCCTCTCATGCTCTATCTCATTCTCTCTCTCAAATAAATAAATAAAATCTTTAAAAAAAAAAGTTACTCTTTAAGCAACATGATGATGAACCCATATGCATATATATGTATGTATATATATATACATACACACACACTGTTGTGCTACACTTTCCTCTCACAATATATTTTTTTAAGTAGGTTCCATGCCCAGTGTGGAGCCCAGTGTGGAGCTTGAACTCATGACCCTGAGATCAAGACCTGAGCTGAGATCAAGAGTTGGACACTTAAGCAACTGAGCCACCCAGGTGCTCCACTATGCTTTTATCTCTTAACAAAATATTTTGAACATTTTTCTACATCAGTATGTATCAGTCTACCATATTCTTTTTTTAAGAGCTGTATGGTATTCTCTTATATAAAAAACCTTAGTTTAACCAGTACTCCGTTGATAGATATTTAAGTTTTCTAGTTTTCTTTTTTTAAAAAAGATTTTATTTATTTATTTGACAGAGGGAGACACAGCGAGAGCAGGAACACAAGAAGGGGGAGTGGAAGAGGGAGAAGCAGGTTTCCCATAGAGCAGGGAGCCAGATGCGGGGCTCGATCCCAGGACCCGATCTGAGCTGAAGGCAGACACTTAACGACTGAGCCACCCAGGCACCCCTCTAGTTTTCTCTATTACAATCACATTGGAAATGAATACCTTTGTTTATACATCATGTATACTTGGGCTAACATTACTTTGGAGCAAATTACTTAATCTCTTTGCGGCTGATATCTACAAAATCATTGAGAGAATTATCAAACTAATTTACTTAATTAAAATTTCTTGCATAGAGATTGGCTAAAGAAATGTTCTCTTAAACTACTATAATGTTATGTTCATTAATAAATTAAAACAATTATGTGATAAATCTTTTCTTTAGTTTTCACTGTGAATAGAATAAAATAATAGAAAACCTGCTGGTTGGAGATAGGTTCTTATATTTAATTGTTCAGTTTGCTTTTTATTTTTTATTTTTTTAAGATTTCACTTATTTATTTGTCAAAGGGAGAAAGAGCAAGCAAGCACAAGCTGGGGGAGCAGCACAAGCAGGGGGAGTGGCAGGCAGAGGAAGAAGCAGGCTCCCCGCTGAGCAAGGAGCCCAATGCGGGGCTTAATCCCAGGATCCTGGGATCATGACCTGAACTGAAGGCAGATGCTTAACCAACTGAGCTACCCAGGCATCTCCTGTTCAGTTTGCTTTTTAAAAAATGATTAGGAAAGTAACAAAGTCGGGTGTCTGGGTGGCTCAGTTGGTTAAGCGTCTGCCTTCGGCTCAGGTCATGATCTCAGGGTCCTGGGACTGAGCCCCACATCGGGCTCCCTGATCAGCGGCGAGTCTTCTCCTCTCTCTTCCCTACCCCTACTCATGCTCTCTCAAATAAATAAAATCTTTAAAGAAAATGAAAAGTAACATAGTTTCTTATGAAGTATAAAGAATAAAATAAAGATTCTCTATTATTCTGCCACCTAGAAATTAGCATGGTTTAACATTTTTGTAACTATTCAGTTAGGTGTTTGTCCTTTGATTCATACTTCATTTAATCAAAAATAGAACATTAGGTATTTTTATAACCTTTTATTTTTCTTATTGGCATGCTGTGAAACTTATTTCATATGACCTTTTTTTTTTAAATCTTATTTGTCAGAGAGAGAGAGCACAAGCCGGGGTACCGGCAGGCAGAGGGAGAAGCAGGCTCCCTGAGGAGCAAGGAGCCCGATGAAGGACTCCATCCCAGGCCCCTGGGACCATGACCAGAGCTGAAGGCAGACACTCAACCAACTGAGCCACCCAGGCTTCCCAACCATTTTCTTTTTACAAAGAAGTACATCATGATATTTGTTTATTTATTCATAAGTAATCTCTACTTCCAACATGGGGCTTGAACTCATAACTCTGACTCGAGTCACATGCGCTACCAACTGAGTGGTTCAGGTGGCCCTACATCATCATTTTTATTTTTATTTTTAAAGATTTTATTTATTTATTTGACAGAGACACAGTGAGAGAGGGAACGGGGGGAGTGGGAGAGGGAGAAGCAGGCTTCCCGCGGAACAGGGAGCCCGATGTGGGGCTCGATCCCAGGACCCTGGGATCATGACCTGAGCCGAAGGCAGACGCTTAATGACCGAACCACCCAGGCGCCCCGTACATCATCATTTTTAATGGTTTTGTATTTTATACATGGATGTGCTGTACCATAATTTATTTACTCAGTCTCTTCATTTTATAGGAATTTAGGTTGTTGCCAATTTTTTTTTGTAGTTATAAGCAATATATTAATGAATGTCTTTAAAATTGTTGGACACCTTTTCCACTATTTTATTAAAATTAATTCTAAGATGTAGAATAGCTGGGCAAAGGGTATCTTAAAGAACTTTTTTTTTTTTTATGAAAGCCAAACTATCTTCCAGAAACTCTGCACAGATTTTGATTCTTTTTTTTTTTTTTAAGATTTTATTTATTTGACAGAGAGAGCACAAGCAGAGGGAGAGAGAGGGAGAAGCAGGCTCCCTGCTGAGCAAGGAGCCCGATGTGGGACTCGATCCCAGGACCCTGGGATCATGACCTGGGCCGAAGGCAGCTGCTTAACCGACTGAGCCACCCAGGCGTCCCAGATTTTGATTCTTGATATGGTTATGCAAATACCTATTCCTTCTACCCTCATCTAGGTTCTTTTAAAATTTTTGCCAGTCTAATAGGTGAAAAGTAGTATCTCGTTAGTTTTATTTTCATTTTTAAAAAAATTTCTATTGAGGTATAACATCTTTTCATATAATTTGACATACACATGACTAGCTTGTTTTTGTCCTTTGACTTTCTAAGAGATAGTATGGTTATCTTTTCCTTCATGATTTGTAAGAGCTCTTGATATATTTATTATGTAAACCGAACATTATTAGACATTAAGAGTAGTAACTGAGTATGTATAATTAAATATTAAGCAGTTTGTGTGAATGTTAAATTGTTTCTCCATTTTATTATTTTTTTAACTTTATGTCTTGTGCCATTGGAAAGGCACAATTTGTGTGCTCAAATTACCTATTTTTGGTTTGTTTCTGGAATGCACAT
>NW_023270426.1:32962738-33043908 GCF_011800145.1 Mirounga leonina
TTGTGTGCTCAAATTACCTATTTTTGGTTTGTTTCTGGAATGCACATCATGCTTAGAAATAGAGGAGAAGCAGGTCCTGTCCCAATACATAAATTATTTATACTGCAGCACTGTGGTGTGGTGGAAAGAATGTGGATTAAGACTCTAGCACGTTGAAGATGGACAGCCAAGTTGGTGGCGCTCAGCTTCCATGTCGCGCAACCTTAAGTACATTACTTGACCTGAACCAGTTTCCTCATCTGCAAAACGCGACAAACAACACCCACTTCATAAGTTGGTATAAAGACAACATGCCTAGACAGACAAGGCATCCAGCTTGTGTTAATGCTCTTTTCTTTTCTTTGCTCTCGACGAGGTATTAATTACAAGAAGTGTCTCTCTCTTCGATGCAGACCAAAAGGTTGGGAGGTGTAATTTTTGTTGAGTTTACATTCAAACATTCTATCGGGGAGCTTTTAGAAGCAGTCCATTAAACTACAAACCCCATAATGCATATAAAATGACCATAAAATTTCTGTGTATGAAGCCTTTGTAGCTTGGGGGAGTGCGGAGAGCCACGGACTTTTTATTTACTGGATTTTCTCTCGTTGAGACACCTCCCCCCACATTTTCGCCTAAGCACATGCGGTTAGTTTTCTTCCTCTTAGAAAGCTGACTTCACAGGTTTCAAAGTGAGCTTTCAGTTACAAAGCGAGAAAGTATCTCAATTAGAAAACTGTGAGTATCATGAAATTCATTAAAAAAACACACAAAACTGTGGGGTGTGTGGGCCATAATAATAATTCTCACCTCCCGTAGACTTAGCAGAAAGAAAAATGACTGGCACGATTACATCTAGTAGCCATTTTTACCCTTTGAGAATCTGAGCTTAGCTGCCACCGAATTAGTCCCCTCTCGTCAGCTACCGGCCTCCCGTCCGAATTATTTACGTCCGACACACTCGTATTTGCATACGATGGTGGATCCACTGCTGCTGGGCGCCCGATTAGCCCCGCGCCTGCACGGCCAGCGCTCCGCCCGCGCAGGGCCGTGTACTGCCGAGCATGTGATCTCTCTTCCGCCCAGGCCCGAGCGCGGTACCCGGCAAGTAAAGCGCGCAGCGGCCGCTCCGAGCGTCCAGCCAGGGAAGACGCCGCGCCACGCGCCACTCTAGCTCGCGCGGCTGCGTCCCGGCTCGGCCTTCTCTTCTCATCCTCCCGAAGGCCCCACCATCCCAGGCTCCCGGGCGGCCCCGGGCGGGGGAGGGGCGGGGGGAGGGGCGGGAGGAGGGGCTCCTCAGGGAGCGGCGGGGAATTCCCCCTTCCACCGAACGTTCCCGATTGTTCACCATCCTCACGTCAGCAGCAGGGGGTAATCCCCGACTCCAGCTGCTCCTGACGTCACTGCGCGGAGCCACCGCCCCCCACGCGCCCTTACCTCCGGGGCTTCCTCGACGCTCCGCCCCCAGACGTAGCCACGCCTCATTCCTCCCCCCCGCCCCAGTCGCCCGACGTAGAGGGCGGAGCTTTTTCGGCCAGGGCGTGAGCGGTTGCTTGGGCCAGAAGGTTCTCTGGTGGAGGCGCTCTTCCTACTGCCCCGCCCAGTAGGTTCGTTCGCACTGCTTCTTCCACACCCTTTATCCCTCCTCTTTCTCCTCGCCCCGCCTTTCCCCTCCCTTCTCCTCAACCCCTCTAGTTCCTTCCCCGCCTCGCCACCTTCCACGATCTCGCGAGACTTGACCCAGAACATTGCGGATCGGGTCGGCGCCATTTTGGGACCGAGACTGGTTGTGGGGGAGGGAAAAGCGGCAAAAGGGGATTATTCAAAGTACCGAAAACCTCCTCCCGGGATCGAGCGCAGTGGCACCCCCAGGCCAGGGGCACCTCTGGTGTAGCAGAAGGTAACACCGTCCTCTGTGCTCCACGCTGGAGTCTGGGGGAGGAAGGAGGGTGCCCCTGTCGGCGTTGGGGTTTGAGGGGTCGGGAGCGGCGTTGGCGGCGCGAGGTGTGAGGCTGCCCTCGGACGCGGTGGGGGGGGGTGGCGGAGAGCAAGGAGAGAGACGGAAGGACGGCGGCGAGAGGCCCCTTTAGATATTTACTCGGCCCCGGTGGAGTGGGGGTGGCGGTTGTGGGGAGGGGGTGGATGGCTTAGGCTCGGTGGCTGGGGGATGTTTGGCGGAGGCTGAGAACGGATCCGACGCCCTCCGTGCTGGGTCTTCCTTCCTCCGGCCTCTCACACATGCCCGCCTCCTTTGGCACTACTGCTCCTCTAAGAGGGCTGACGGAGTCGAGGCCGAGTTGTGGCCTTCGGTGGTTTCTTCAGTAGCGCGCCCGCTCTTTTCCTCCTCTCCCGGGTCCGTGGTCGTAGCTGTGTATTGAGTCGAATGCTACCATGTCCCTCGGAGTCCTGTGGGGCCTGAAGGGACCTATTCTGGTTTTGGAGAGAACCACTCTTAATGGGATTTACGAGAACGGTTTGGTACCTTCCACCCCCTCAGTGTTGGGAGAAACCTGTTTTCTTAATTCAGGGAAATGGGGACCGACACCTTTATCCCACAGCTGCTCTCAGAAGCCGGGGAAGTCTCACCCTCAGGCGAATTTAAGGAACGTTCTTGCCCCATTTCTCACCTCCCTACTTTCTGCCCTTAGTGGGGAAAATGTCTCTTAGACATTCTAATTTGGAGAGAGCGTCTTTCTCTTTATATCCTTTTTTTTGTGAGTTGTATTTACTAATGCTCCTTGGCACCACACCTGCCTGTTCATTTTCTTTCGGCCCAGTGAATTGAAAATAGAGAAAATCTTTTATAAGGTGTGGGCCAGTTTCATAGTTTTAATTTTTTACTCGAAAAGTATAGGAGGTTTATATAATTCCCCCGTATTATATCCGCACCCCCTTCCCAGTTGAAATCATTCCTTGTCCTCCGTAACATCATCTCCCACCTTTCCCTCTTTTATTCTAAAGTCTTTTTCACCCAGTAGACTGTTTCGGGGCGCTTGCTTGGGCTGAGCCTTTTTTCAGACCCCAGTAGAATTACGTAGAAGTGAATTTCTCTCCAGAAGTTGATTCTTCAAGATTGGGGTTAATTTTTAGCTCAAAATTAAAATTCAGTGTGTAATTGAAGTTTTTTTTTTTTTATAACTTTTACAGGTGATTGAATTACTCATATATGAAGATCATCTTCTAGGTTTTGTGTAAAAGGCCCCGGATATTTGAAGTGGCCATTTTGGGATTACAATGTTTTTGGATAATTTTGCCCCAGAAGTTTATTAAAAGTGGCAAGAATCATCTCTGAAGTGAATTTAATAGTAGTGAACAATTCTACAAGCTACTAAAAGGACCCAGGCATTTCTTCAGTATTTTGGTTCAAACGGATTATATAACTGTTTAAATTATTTCAGCTGGTGGTATTTTTTTTGCTTCTTCCCTATCCCCCCCCCCCTTTAGTTGTTCTTCAGCCCAAACTGTAAGATATGTTTGATTTGTGTACTGAGTAGTTTCGGCAGTTTCAAATTACTGTTTAAATATTGCTGAAGTTTCTTGGCAGTTTATTTTTACCTTTATTAAAAGTTTTAGGAATTTTTGACCTCAGCCCTTTTCATGTCACAATGGGACAGCTTTTCTAAATGAAGACATTGAAAGAAGACAGAGTTTTTTCCCTTTTATCTTTTATTTACGTGGAAATTTAAGATGTTGCAGTTTTCCAGCAGCATGGTAGTATTGAGATAGCTATGTGTCTCCCTATATGCTGATGTTTAGGAATGCTCTTCAGATGTGAAATTTTCTTTTTGTTTTTGCTTTTTGGCTCATAAATTGGATATTTCATCTGGAGTGGATAAGTACAACGGTGACAAGTACATGGAATAATAAAGAAGACTTTAAAATCTTAAATCCAAGGAACTTGGCTAATTCTGGAGATAGCCATATGAAAACTTTAAAACAGAAGTATGGGTAGCTGACTTGAAGTAACTCTATGTCAAATAGTCATAGGTTAAGTATCTTCAAAGAACTTGGATATTATTTCAGAGGATACAAAATAAAAAAACAAACTGGAAAACATAAAGATTACAGAGAAAAACCCAACACCTTCCTGTGCAGTCCTGTTGGAATTTGTAAGTATTGTATGGTGAGCAAATCACATGTTCATTTGTAAACTGTAATAAGAGTCAAGTTTATTCTATTTTGGAAGCCTTTCAGTTTCTTGGAATAATACTGCTTGGCTTCAGTTTCCTGGACAGTCTGAAGACTACCTACCATTAAGTAAATTGAAATGCAGAAAGAGTTAAGATTTAAGAATATTTCAGGTCACACAATCCATATTTTTACATTTTTGTGCTTATGAAGTAAAGAAAATCCCTTTGGTGAGTATTCACCCTAATTTTTATGGATTCATAGATTGGTAAAAAGGTAGGAAAAAACAACAAATATTTTATGTGTCTTGCTAGCCAGTTACTTTCTTTAGGCTGCTTTCTAAAGGGAGTTTAGTGTTGTTATTTAGTTAGGTAGTTTAGTGTAAACTCTTAACATATGACTTGGTTTTTAAACCTGATTTTCATCACAATTCATAATTCTTTTAAATAGCTTGATATATTTTCTTTTTGGAAGGTTATGCTGACTTAAGTTTATAAACAAAGTTTTTTTAAAAAGTTGGAAGTATTGCTGTAATAGATCCTTTGACAAAGGAGAATTATGTTTTAATAGTACTTCAATTTTTCAGTATTGAATAGTACTGTTTTTACTTACCCTTAGTTATTAGGGTTTTTCAGTGATTCCTAGGCATAGGAATGTTTGTTATTAAAAAACCCACTAAAATTTATTATTTAGACACTATTAGTGAATATATTAGTGTAGCTAAAATGAGAGTTTATTTCGTTTAATTACCTTTCTTAGATAAAAGATTGTAATTTTGAACATTTTGCCAAGATGGCTTTATAACTTGTCAGTTGTTCCCCTTATACCAAACCGGAACTTTTTTTTCCTATGCTATTGATTGAATTCTTTTATCTCACTTAGAGCAGAAGAGGTAGTACAGTCCAGAACAATGTAGGTATCCAAATAAAGCGTTTATTTTCTGATCTAAAATTGAGATTAGAATTAAGTAATCCTCTCTGTTAAAATAGACTGAGTTATTTTTGTTTTGTCTGTCAGAACTGTGTGTAGTACTTCTAATTGAGCTTTCACCTTGATTTATGTTAAAAAAAATGGCGAGACCATTCAACCACCTTTTCCCTTCAGAAGGGACTGCTCTTATATGCATTTCTCAATTTAATGGTTTTTCAAGTTACTGGTCTAGGAATATGCCTCTTAAATGTGATTAAGAAGTTGAAGTGGAAATGAATAATCTTTTCATAGAAAAGAACATTATTTATGATTATTTTCCTTTAAATTATTCCTACTGTTGTTACCCAAAGCCATGTTACCAGGATAAAGATAATTCCAGAGACAGGGTTTTTAAGAATTAACTTTAATCTTTGAATAGTCTCACATCGGTGAAGTTTGCTTACAGAAATTGTTCATGGACAGATTTACTTACTTGAACATTTTGATAAATATTTTATTATATTCTTGGCATCAAAATAGATAGCAATAGTAATTGGAACAATTGCTGGGCTGCTTCTCCCCCTCCCCCACCTTTTTTCCTCCTGTCTACCCTACTCCATTTTTTTAATCTCCTGTGCCTAGACTGTAGGTCTAAAAATAATAATCATAGTAATTAACATTTATAGATGATTGTGTCACATATTTTGCTGTGAACTTTGCATAGTATACTTTAGCTCTTAGAATAATTCTATGAAGAAAGTGCTATTATAGTTACAGTTATACAGGTGAGAAAATTAAGATTTTAGGAGATTGAGTCTGGGAGAAAGTAACTTGGTTAGGAACAGGGTTAGATAGAAGTTTTGACCAAATCTCCAACTCTGGCTGGAGGGCTCAATACTCTTAATCACTATGCTATACTGCTTTCTTGTGAATTGTATTTCATTAACGCCTATTTGAGCATTATCCCTGATATTTTTGTTTTTTTCTTCTATATACTGCTTCTCTTCAGTTAATATTGATTACTAGTGGAACTTGGAGTTCTCTTTGGTTAATATTGATTACTAGTGGAACTTGGAATTAAGCTAAAAAGTAGAAGAGAAGGTGTTGTTAGTGTTGCTACTTGTAACTATCTGGTAAAACTTTAGTTAGCTAAAAATTAAAATGTACTTTCAGGTTATATTTCTATCTTATACACCCACATTCTCTTTGCACATTGGTGAAGCTAAATGCATGTTAGCTTTGTTTTACTTTTTCTCTGGTTTTGAACTGAGATTAGTCCATAGGTTTTTATTATTATATTATGTTAATCACCATACATTACATCCTTAGTTTTTGATGTATTCCATAGATTTTTTTTTTGCTTAAAGTTCCTAACACTTGAGAATGGAGGAAAGAAGGAATAGTAAGGAAATAACAGGAATGGGAAAAGAAGAAAGAAAAAAAAAATGAAATTTAGAGAGTTACAGAGTAGGTAGGAATAAGGATGGGAACTTCTAATATGAGTGTAAAGTTAGCAAGTGAGGATAGACCCTAAACGCAGGCCAGATTATCTGTCTTCGACATAACCACCTTTTTTCTGTTTAATTTTTGATAAAATTTTTAAAATAACGATTTAGATCCAGGTAGAAAAAGGGAAATGGTTGGGAGTTAGGACATTTTCGGTTTAGCGTTTGGAAAATCTAGAAAGGGGCCTATGTGACCTTGTGTATTTGCCAAAGCTCTTTGGCCTTGGCTTTTCCAGAAAACTGATGGAAATAATTTATATGAAGGCTTTTTGTTAATTGTGAAGTGTAATATATGTGTAATGTTTTTTTCTAATTTCCAGTATTTTGAGATTCTGATAAGTACATGTCAAATCAGTATTTGTTACAGTCTGAAGTTGTTTCTTCTTCTGTATCTGTTAATGGCATTACCGGAAACCCATTCATACCCTGCCCCTCCCCATTTCCAGTTTCATTTATTATCCTAGCTTGGTCCTTGATCAAGAAAGTAACGAACTAAATTTCTTTGCCTTTTAGCTCCATTCTCTTTTTCCCCATAGTTTCTTCTGTGGCCAGAAGGATAGCTCTTGGTTTCGTTAGTTCAGCAGCCCTCACTTAGGGTGGTGGATTTGGCATATTTAAGGAGAGCAGGTTGGAAAGAGATGTATTCCCTGTCCCCTTCTCCCCTTTTTTAAATGTTTTATATGTCAGGGTTTCCTAACGTCAGTTTTTTTTGGCCACATAGGTGGGTGTGGGAGACAGTGGTTTGAAAATTCTCTAAAATCGATCATTTTGGGAGTGCTTATATATTTTTCTGGGGAGCAGGTCCATTACTTTGAACAGGAGACTCAAGAAAAACAAAATGTTGGGCGCCTGGGTGGCTCAGTTGGTTAAGCGACTGCCTTTGGCTCAGGTCATGATCCTGGAGTCCCGGGATCGAGTCCCGCATTGGGCTCCCTGCTTGGCAGGGAGTCTGCTTCTCCCTCTGACCCTCCTCCCTCTCATGCTCTCTGTCTCTCATTCTCCCTGTCTCAAATAAATAAATAAAATCTTTAAAAAAAAAAAAAAAAAAAAGAAAAACAAAATGTTAGAATTACTGATAAACCTTTTGTGGTTGGATGTTTTTCAGTTTTACCTGCTTTCCTTTTCCCCTTTTTTGTTAGCTGCCACACCCAGCAGAATAGTTACAGGCTTTTGGTCTATATTCTTTCAAGTAATTGCTAGTTTCTGCGTCTTTTTATACAAGGTATCCCACTCATTTTCTTGTTCTTGAGTCATCTTTCTGTTCACAGCTTGGTGAGTGCAGTGTTTTGGTGTTTCATTTTCTGCCCTTTAATTCAGCTTATTCATTATATTTTTTTGAAACCTTTTTAAAAAGTTTTTTCTGTATTTATTTTTAGCAAGAAAAAGTTTTAAAATTGTTAAATATGTTGTGTTTCCTTTGAAACTCAGAACTTGCAAATACACACTGAGGGGCTCCTGAATGGCTCAGGCAGTGTGTCTGACTCTTAATTGCTCCTCAGGTCTTTTTTTTTTTTTTTTTTAAAGAGCGAGTGAGAAGAGGGGAGAGGAAAGGGCAGAGGGAGAGAGACTTTAAAGTAGGCTCCACACTGGGCTCCATCTCACAACCCTCCTGAGATCATAACCTGAGGCAAAATGAAGAGTCCGATGCCTAACTGAATGAGGCACTCAGGAACCCCTCAGCTCAGGTCTTGATCTCAGGGTGGTGAGTTCAAGCCCTGTGTTGGGCTCCATGCTGGGCCTGGAGCCTACTTAAAAAAAAAAAAAAAACTGGAAAAAAAAATTCTTAAACTGAAAAATTGTCTTTGCCTCTATGTTTGCATACTAGTTAAAGAAATTAGTTTGCTTTTCAATGAGTATAAATACAGTGAGTTTAAAAAAAATAATAGTTACTATCTCACGTGATAACCTGTGGGTGGGAAGTTTGGCAGCCGTTAGACCTGTGTGGTTCTGGCTCCCTGTAGGTCTTTAATATATTATAATAATATAATATAATTTCTTTAATAATCTCAGATACAGTTACCAGGGCTACAGATATTTGAAGGCTTGACTGGGGCTGGAGGATCTTTTTTCCAAGATGGTGTACTCATTGGCCTGGCAGCAGTTGATGCTGGCTGTTGTCTGGAGGACTCTGTTCCTAACCACCTGTGGATCTCCAACTCCTTGGGGTTTTTTTGTTTGTTTTGTTTTGTTTTTAGTAATCTGTACACTCAACTTGGGGCTCGAACTCACAACCCCAAGGAAAAGGGTTGCATCCACTAGGTCAGCCAGGCACCCCTCCTTGAGTTTCTTTAAAATGTGGCAGCTGTAGCTCCTGGAGCAAGTGATCTCAGAGATAGGTAGAAGCCAGGCTATCTTTTATGACCTATTCCAGAAGTCATTTCTGCCACATTCTTTTTGTTCCAAACAAGTCATTAAGTCTAGCCTGAAACCAAGGAGTGTAGTTAGGTTTCATCTTTCCTCAAAAGAATTTGTGGACATACTCACAAAAACCACAGTAGGAGGTAATCTTTCCCAACCAGTAGTTGTCAGCATAATTGGAATTAGCCAGTCTTCACTCCACAATTAGCAGGTTGGGCTGTTACAACTTTAGAGAAGAAAGTATATTCTAAATTTGTATAAATTCAGGAGATTTAAATCTTTCCACATTTATAACTATAGTCTGAGCTTTGGAGGTAAGGTTTTTTTTTTTCCCCCCCCTTTCATACTAATCTTGAAATCACTATAATGAGGGAAAGGTTTTTTTTTTTTATCATGGCAAAAAAAAAGCCATTTTTGAGTGTATATTTAAGTGGCATTGAGTACATTCACATTGTTGTGCATTCATCACCACCTTCCATCTCCAGAACTTTTTTCATCTCTCCAAACTGAAACTGTGTACCCATTAAACATTAACTTTGCATTTCCCCCCTCCCTAGCCCTGGCAGTCACCATTCTACTTTTGTATTTCTATGAATTAGACTATTGTAGGTACTTACTCTAAGTGGAATTGTGCAGTATTTTTTGTTTTGTAACTGGTTTATTTCACCTTGCATAATGTCCTGGAGGTTCATCCATGTTACAGCATGTGGTAGAATCAATTTCCTTCCTAAACAAAAGAATAATCCATTGTGTGTATGTGTCACATTTTGATTATCCATTTATCTGTAAATTGACATTTTGGTTATTTCTGCCTTTCTGAGATCATGAATAATGCTGCTGTGAACATGGGTGTACAAATATTTGTTTGAATCCCTGCGTTTTTTTTTTTTTAATTCCTGCTTTTTATTCTTTTTTTTTTTTAAAGATTTTTATTTATTTATTTGAGAGTGAGAGAATGAGAGAGAGCACATGAGAGTGGGGAGGGTCAGAGGGAGAAGCAGACTCCCTGCCGAGCAGGGAGCCCGATGTGGGACTCGATCTAGGGACTCCAGGATCATGACCTGAGCCGAAGGCAGTCGCTTAACCAACTGAGCCACCCAGGCGGCCCTGCTTTTTATTCTTTTGGGTATATACCAGAAGTGGACTTGCTTGCTGGTTCATATGGTAGTTCTATTTTTAATTCCTTGAGGAACCACCATACTGTTAGCTATCAAGGCTGCACTATTTTTTATTCCTACTATCAGTGCACATGGGTTCCACTTTCTCCATATTCTAACATTGTTTTCTTCGATGTTTTTGATAATAGCCATCCTAGTGGTTGTGAAGTGGTATCTCATTGTGGTTTTGATTTGCATTTCTCTAATGATTACTTAGGTCTTCTCATTTGCTTATTGGCCATTTTATCTTTTTGAAGAAAAGTATATTCAAGTCCTCCACCCAGTTTTAAATTTGAGTTGTAGGAGTTCTTGATATATTCTGGAAATCAACACCTGTTACGATGACTAGATTTTGATAACTACTATTTATCAGTGCTTACCACATTGCAGGCTGTATTAAGCCTTTTAAGTGAATTAACTAATCCTCATGGTTCTTGTGGGTGGGAATGCCTTATTCTTATTTCACAAATGAGAAGATGAAAGCACAGAGATTTAAGTCACGAAGGTCACACAATCAGTAAGTGATACTTCTGAACCTACACATTCTGTATATCCAGAGCCTAGACTTCACCTATGATGGCTCATAGTTCAAGTTTTTAAGGTGAGAATATGAGGAAGGTAAAAATACTACTCTGTTTCAGGATTGAGAAGATAACTTATTTTATTCTTAGCCAGCTACAAAATTTTCTTATCCTTAGTGAGGTAAGTTGTGACTTTTTTATAATATACTGTTAACATGGGTTTATTCTCATTCGGGAATATTTTCCTTTTGGATCACTTCATAACCAGTGTTTACAGTATTTTAGATTAGAAATTGCTTTTCCCAGTTGCCATGTGAAGTAAGTGCTATTTCCATTTAATGAGTTAAGAAACTTTGAGATTAATTTACCTTAGGTCATCAGTAAGTGACAGTAGGGATTTGAATTTTGCTTATCTGTACTCTGTTATAGTTAATTTTCTTAGTGTTCTAAGTAGATCTTATTCTGGAGTAGGGCTGTCCAATAGAACTTTGTGAAATGAGGGAAGCATTCTATGTCTGCGCTGTTCAGTATGGTAATTGCTAGACATATGTCCTTATTTGAAGTGTGGCTAGTGCAGATGAGGAACTGAATTTTAAGTTAAATTTTAATGTGAATTTAAACAACAGCATGTAGCTCCTAGCTGCCATATTGGACAGCACAGTTCTAGAGACAGTGGTACAGAATCTAATCAGATCCATAGAACTTTCATAACAAGTACTTTTTAAAGTTCCCTTTATTAACCTGAAATAAAATTTTATGCACATAAGATCATATTAATACGCTCCTAAAGTGAAAAAGATGGTTATAATAATGAATTTTAATATGTAGTAGCACAGATGTGACAGTTCTAGAAGACTGATTTTTCCAAAACATTCTCACAAATTTCCAAAACACTCTATTTGGCCTTCTTAAAAGAAACAAGCGACTAATGTTTTTTTTTTTTTTTTAAAGATTTTATTTATTTGGGAGAGAGACAATGAGAGACAGAGAGCATGAGAGGGAGGAGGGTCAGAGGGAGAAGCAGACTCCCCGCCAAGCAGGGAGCCCGATGCGGGACTCGATCCCGGGACTCCAGGATCATGACCTGAGCCGAAGGCAGTCGCTTAACCAACTGAGCCACCCAGGTGCCTGCGACTAATGTTCTTAAGTACTCTTGTCCTTTTAGGAAGAAAAGTCCCTCAGGTGGATTAATAATATATTGATTAGAGTATGTTTCATTTATCTTTCTAATATTTACTGCCATTTCAGTTGAATGGGCAGTTAGCCAACATTAAAGCTATCATACAGTGTAGTGACGGTATTTGGTATTTGTAGAAATGACCAAAAGGAAAGTAATTATCAGTTTTCCTCTACTACAAATTGAAGGTGAAAATCAGTATTCAGTTTGGATTGGTGGACTTGGTCCTGAAGGTAGAGGGAAAATTGTGGGATTACTTTATAATTCCTCAGAGTAGAGAATATAAATTTAGGGTCAAAGTAATACAGGGAAACACTATTATCTGTATGTATTTATAATAATAAATAACATTTTGGGAGTTGGTTTTTATGAAAGAATGTGCCCCTATTCATTTTTTTTAATGAAATGTGAACCCATTTTTAAACTAGGTGTATTGAGGTATAATTTACATACATAAATTCACTCTTTAAGTGTACAGTTTGAAGATTTTTTTTTTACAAATCAGTTGTGTAATCCCATCACCTGAGAATGTAGAACATGTATATCACCCAGAAAGTTACGTTATTGTCCTTTACAGACCGTCGTCTTCCCTCACCCCTATGCTCTGGAAACCACCAGTCTGTTTTTCTTGTCTTTTGTATTGTGTATTGTTTTCCAGAATTTCATAAAGAGGGAACCAAACACTGTACACTTCTGTTTCTGATTTTTTTCATGCATGTTACTGCATGTATTAACAACCCAATATTTTTTATGGCTAAGTGGTATTCTCTTGTTTGGATACACAACAAATGTTTATCCATTCTCTGGTTACTAGACGTTTGGGTTGTTTCCAGTGTTTGGCTATTGTGAGTAGAGTCTGTATGAGCATTTGCACACTGGATTTGGTGAGGAGAAGTGTTCTTATTTCTCTTGGGAAAATTACTGAGCAATGTGATTGCAGGGTCATATAAATTTTGTGTATTTGACTCTGCTAAAAACTTGCCAGTGTCTTACAGAGTGCTGAACCATTTAAATTTGCATCAGCAATATAGGCTACATAGTTCTGCATTCTTGCCAGTATTTGATGTCAGTCTTTCAGTTTTATCTGTGGAGTGGGTGTATAGTTTGAATTTGCATTGTGGTTTTAATTTTTATTTCCCTAATAATGTTTTTTGGTGGTGTCCAGATCTTTTGCCCATTTAAAAAAGATGAGATTGTCTTGTTGAATTGTAAGGATTATTTATGTATTTTGGATACATGTATATGAGATATATGTTTTGCACATAATTTCTCTTAGTCTGTGTTTTGCCATCATTTTTTTTTTTTTAAGATTTTATTTAAGAGCGAGAGAGCGCACACTAGCACGGGGAAGGTCAGAGGGAGAGGGAGCAGCAGATTTCTTGCCGAGCAGGGAGTCCTGCGGGACCGGATCCCAGGACCCTAGGATCATGCCCTGAGCAGAAGGCAGCCGCTTAACCGACTGAGCCACCCAGGCGCCCCACCATCATTTTCTTAATAGTGTGTTTTGAAGAACAGGTATTCTAAATTTTGAAGTACGATTGGTTTGTGTTTTTCTGTGTCATAAGAAATCTTTCCCTAACCCAAGGTCACAGGATTTTCTCCTTTCCAATAGAAATTTTGGCTTATACTTTGGGTCTTTGATGCATTTTGAATGATTTTTTTTTTTTTTTGGCGTGTGGTGTGAGCAAAGGGTTGAGGTGCTATTTTTCTTTTTTTTTTTAAAATATTGTAGACGACGTCCAGTTGTCCCCGTATCATTTGTTGAGAAGGCTTTGTTACCCCTTGAATCACTTTGAAATACCTCTGTTGAAAATCAGTTTCCTGTATGTGTACTTACTATTGCTATATATGTTAAGTCTGTAGTTGATAAATATGGATGCTAGCATTTGAATTTTTCTGCTTTATTTTAAAATCCTGATATCTTTTTAAAAATCTTTTATAGGAAATGTGGACTAAAAGAAATTGTTTTTATGGGCCTGTGAAGTAAGACCTGTTGCAAAATAATGCCATCTTGAATTGATGGAACAATCTTTGTGTGGCTTGAAGTGTTAGGTATTATCTAATTTATACTTGAACATACTTTGAAATAAATGATAATATTTCTATGTTGGAAATGAGAAAGGAGGATGCAAACTATCAACTGAATTTAAAACATTGATTCACCAGAGGTTCTGGGATTTCTTGAGTGTTAGTTTGCTAGAGAAGATGTTCATTGCCTCAGTAGATGTTTCAGTGCCTACTGTATGCCTGCTGTTTCATTTGTGCTGAGCATTTAGTAGCAAATGAGGCAAAAATGTAAGATTCCTGAACTCTACTTGGTCTGCTCTTTTCTCTGAATGCAGAGTAAATAGAGTCCTTAAACTTGAATTGTGGTTTCATCCCTTCTAGTAAATAATGGCCTTTTGATGATGGCCAGGGCAGCCTTTATAAGCCTCTTATTTCCTGCCCTAATAAAACTGGTTCTTTTCCTGCTTCACAAGGTTATCATTAGACTCAAGTGAAATAATAAGTGCTGAATGCTTTGAAATTGTAAAATGATGCAGACTTTATTTAGCAGTATTGTTATGGCTGCATCACATAGATAGTAATGGTTGAGGGCCATTATGATCGACCAGGAAGGAGAAGACTGTATTGGGAGCATAGGTAAAAATGTAAATTGAAAGCACGAAACTAAACAGAAACCAGGTATATTTATTATTTTTTAAAAGGTTTTTTTATTTGAGAGCGAGAGCAAGAGAGAGAATGAAGGGAGGCGGGAAGGGCAGAGGGAGAAGCAGACTCCCCTGCTGAGCAGGGAGCCCGTGGGGCTCAGTCCCAGGACCCTGGGATCATGACCTGAGCCGAAGGCGATGGTTAACCAACTGAGCCACCCAGGCACCCCAAACTAGGTATACTTAGATTGCATTTTATAACATGTTTAAAATTGATGATGGTTAACCAACTGAGCCACCCAGGCACCCCAAACTAGGTATACTTAGATTGCATTTTATAACATGTTTAAAATTCCCACTGGATTTAAGAATAACATGTGGTCGCTAGCCTGTAAGAATTGTTTGTTCCCTCCATTTCTCTGCAACCTTCCTTAATGTCTTCCTAGACCATTTGCCTTTAAAGGTCTTTGTCTTCCTTCAACACACTAGCCATTTTCCTTCCTGTCTTAGGGCCTTTATGCTTGCTCATTCTTCTGTTTTCCCTTTGTTAGCTCAGTTTTTAGTTTATGTGTTAGATTCTAGGTGACTTTGTAACCATTCTGTGTAAAGTGGGCAACCCCCCTTCCTATACCCTTTGGTTTCTCTTATCTGTTTATCCTATTTATTTCTTTCAATGCACACTCTCTAATTATCTGGCTTACTTTCACTCATATTTATCACATACTCTTCTGAGGGCGGGGGACCTTGTCTCATTTGTTATATCCTTAGTGCACTTACTTGCAGAGTAAAAGAATTAACATCTTAGATAATTTAGGTTAACTTACTTTTCCCCCAGAATTGAGTATGTGCAGTTGGTATTTTTATTATAGAACTGCAGTTTAACTGTTTGTGGGCTAGGAGAAATTTGTGAGGGGATTATTTATAGCCTAGTTGATTTGTTGTCAGATTATTTAGAAGCTTTTTTTTCTGTCTAGATTTAAATAGTTATATGAGGTTCTAGTCTGCTTGCTAGATTAAAGACTGGCTTTGGATTTGCTATTAGCGTCCTGAAAGAACTGACTGATAAGGGCTTATTCATTATGACCTTGCCTTTAAAAATGTTCCCTAGGGGTGCTTGGCTGGCTCAGTCAGTAGGGAGTGTTGACTGTTGATCTTAGTTAGGGTTGTGAGATCGAGCCCCATGTTGGATGTGGAGATTACTTAAAAATAAAATCTTAATATAAAAATGCTTCCTAGTTTGAACTGTTGAGTTGGAGGGATTAAAACCTAGTGAAATTGTCCTGTCAAGTTTAAAAAGATAAAACACACTTTAGGTTTCAAGGAGTAACTTTGAAACAAGTGAGCGAACAGAATTTTGGGCTCCTCATTTTCAGAAATGAGAAAGGCCATGAGAATTTATATTAACTAATTTTTTTTTTTGAAGAGGAGACATAATCTTTACTCCTCAAAGATACAAAAGGAGATTTGTGTCCACAGAGTTTCAGTTATTTTTGATATCACAGATTTTCTCAGTGTGATCCTGATTTGGTTCTTCTAAGAAAAGCATGTTAAAGATTTCGTACAAGGTTCCTTATTTACTAAAGCTCTACAAGGATACTAAACTTGAAGCTGTGTTACAGTGAGTGATAAAATAATTGTTTCATGGAATATTAGCTAGGTTGAAAACTACTTGAAAAATGCATTCTCCTGATAGTCAAGATGTCTTAAGGACTTTCCATATGTAACTTAGTTGCCTTTGTTTTTCCCTCTAAGTCAACTGGTAGTTTTCAGATTTTTCACATGAATTACTCTTTGGTCTCTTCCATTAAAATGAGTCCTTATAGGGACATTGTGGAAATGGGAAAATGTGAGTGAAATGGTTTCAAGTTAGTCCTTTAAATTAGGACCTTCAAGGACAGTTTGATGAGAGGACAGAGTCTCTTGGGGACAAAATTGGCTTAGGTTGGTAGAAAGCAAGTTAGGACTGCGGTGGTAGTTCACACTGTCCCTTTTCTATGTGTTTGGGAGATTAAGATCTGTATTTTGTATAAGGTTTGTTATAGCTATAGGTCCAGGCAGTGCCTGACATGTGAAACTAAAACTTAACACTCAGAATTTAGAGAATTACCTAAATAGCTGTTATTAACACTAAAATTTTGTATAAGGTAAGATTTCTACCTAATGTATTTTCAGTTATTTACAGTATGTGTGTAGGTTTAGTGGTTAAGAATTTCACCTACCGGGCGCCTGGGTGGCTCAGTCGTTAAGCATCTGCCTTCTGCTTGGTCATGATCCCAGGGTCCTAGGATCTAGTCCCACGTCGGGCTCCCTACTCGGCAGGAAGCCTGCTTCTCCCTCTCCCACTCCCCCCTGCTTGTGTTCCTGCTCTCGCTATCTCGCTCTCTGTCAAATAAATACATAAAATCTTAAAAAAAAAAAAAAAAAAATTTCACCTACCACTGATGAGTACTCTGACATTGGGAACTTTAAAATGTGTTTCACATTAAAAAAAAAATGTGTTTCACATCTATATAAAAACCTGTTTTTGTTTTTTTTTTTTTAAGATTTTTAAAAATTGGAGGGAGAGAGGTGTACGAGTGGGGGTGGGGGTGGGGAGGGGGGCGGAGGGAGAGGGAGAGGCAGACTCTCCGACTGAGCTGGAAGCCTGATGCAGGGCTCCATCCCAGGACCCTGAGATCATGACCTGAGCCGAAGTCAAACACTTAACCAACTGAACCACCCAGGTGCCCCTGTATAAAAACCTGTTGTTGTTTTGTTTTTTGAAGAAAAGATTATGCCAAAGCCCTAAAGAAATTGCCTAGTTAATTGTGTGTGTGTTTGTGTCTGTATGTTTATGTATTAAGTATATATTTTAGGCTATTGTTTTCATAATGAAAAAGTTAAGGTACTTGAATTTCCAAATCTTTCATTTCATATCAAGGATCCTGTCTCTGAACTGTTTGTGAAATGACTAGTTCAAAGTGTTAGGCTCATTTTCTAAATTCATTTGTTGAAGCTTGTTTGCTGCTCTTTGGATGCCGCGTTTTAGGCTTACATGACTTCAGAAAAAGATGGGTAATGTTAAAGTTAGAGGATTCAAGAAATGGTAAAGTTAAGTCAGAGTAAAGAGAATTTAAAATTACTTTGAATACATGTACCTAGTGCAAATTACAAGAAGTACAAGGGTTTTTAGAAAATTGTCACCCCCTCATGCCTATTTCCCAACTGTAGTTCTTACCTGAAGAAACCACTCTTAGTTATGTATTTTTCTGGAGAGACCTTATGTGTATATAAGCACATTATATTCTTTTTAATATAAGTGGTAACTTGAGGTCCACCTTGCTGTACAGCTTTTTTACTTAAGGAAATATCTGGGAAGGTTATTCCATATTTATATATGTAAAGCTACCCTATTTTTATATTGGTGGCTTAATGTCTACTTAACTAGATCTCTTTTGCTGTGCATTGTTTCTTTTCTTTCTTTTTTTTACTGTTATGAACAATGCTAGTATCCTTGTAAATGTGGGGATACATTTGTACATTCTTTTTTTTTTTTTAAGAGATTTTATTTGCTTATTTGTCAGAGAGGGAGGCCCCCACACGCAGGGGGGAGTGGCAGGCAGAGGGAGAAGCAGACTCCCTGCTGAGCAAGGAGTCCAATGTGGGACTCGATTCCAGGACCCTGGGATCATGACCTGAGCCGAAGGCAGGTGCTTAACGGACTAAGCCACCCAAGGCATCCCTGGGGTACATTCTTCTAAGTGGAATTTCTGAGTGTAATTTTGAAAGCTATGCTAAATTGCTCTCCATAGAGGTATGCCAACTTAACAGTTCCAGCACTAATGTGGTATCAGACTTTCCTTGGGCATTTTGCCTTTTTCTTTTGAATTAGAATGAAAATATTTCATATATAAGACCCTTTTCTGTCAGTTCTTTATATTTTTCCTTCATCTTTTAAGTTTTTTTCCCTCTTGATTTGTAGGAACATTTGATATATGAAGGGAAGTCAACCCTTTGTATGTGCTATTTGTGACAAGTATTTCCCCCATGTTTTTTTTGATCTTGGTTGTGAATTTTGTCATGTAGAATGCTTTTTGTGTTTATGCTTATGATTGAATATATAAATACATTTTTATCATTTGTGTGTTATACTTAGAAAGACCTTCCTAAGATCTTATAAAGATCTTTATAAAGATTATAAAAATTTTTCCCACATTTTCTCTTTCTCACAATTAACTTTTGTCAGTAATTTTCCATCCCTTTCAGTCCTCAAATTCAGGATTTCTACTGTTCTTTGTAAATAAATCTAATGTGGAGTTTCAGCACAACGTAACCAATTATGGAATTAATTTGATATTATCATAATTTAGTCTGCTGCATTTCACATTTTGGTAGTTTGAGGATAAGCCTTACCATTAATTGCACCTTTTTTTTTTTTTTAACCTGTAATTGCCACTTCTGGTATCAGGAAAAATGAGCTAATCTTGCTGCCTTCTTCACTTTCTTCTTCCCTCTGTTCGGTCATAATAGTATGCATTCTTGTGGAGGAGAATATTGTTTAAAGTGCTGGTTTAGAGCAGCTGCTCCATAAATGTTTATTGATGAATTATGTCATTGAGCAAACAAATATATCAGAAATGTTTATGGGAAGGAGAATTTTCGTAAGTTTATAAAGTAAAATGAAACTTGAAGATAAGTTACTTTGGTTAGTTGCTGAAATGTATTTCGGGTGAAATGTATTTGGGGTGGTGGTGGGGTTTGGAGGTGGGAGCAGGGCAGAGCAGGAGAATGAGTTAACTTTCAGTAATTTGTGTGGGAGCACTTGAGAGATACTGATAGTGAACAAAAGAGCATGGCTTTTGAGGCAGAAGGATCTAGGGTTCTTCTTACTGTCCAGGTCTTGTCATTACTGGCTGTGTAGCTTAGGGGTAAATTACTTAATCTCTTGTGAATCTGCCCCTTTTTCAGAGAACATGTTTAAGCTGATCCCAGTATATCTTTTGTTCTTTTTTAAAGTGTATCTGTTTACCTCATTTGAACCCTTATAACTTTGGTATTTTTCTCATGGTAAATACTTAAGGTAATTTACTTATACTTCAACTTTTCTGATAATGGATTTGAGGGTGCACTTTTTTTTTTAAAACAATTATTTGTTAACTGTGTTAGAATGTTCTAGGGGGACTACTCTCTGGAGCCTTTAAGTATCTTTGCTGTTTAGCACTTTGACCACATTGGCTGTTGAGTAAATGAGTTTATTTGAATTCAGTTTTAGTCCAGTTGAGTCCAGCTTGTTTGCAGTATAATTCTTAATTAAAGTGTACCATTACCAACCCTTATAAGAAAAAGGATCTCATAGCTGAATTAGACAAAATTTCAGGGTGACTTAACCTACTTCAGTTTTATGAGGAAAGAGAAGCTCAATGCGTAAAAATTTGTTTATAGAGTAGGGTTTATATTTTTTCTTAGTGAAAATTAAGTCTTGAAGTTCATTTTAAGTTTCACAGCTCTTGAGTTACCTTGTGTATTTTACCTTTAGTAGTCTGGAAACTTGAGAATTAGAAGCATCCTGTTTCCAGTAATGCTTTTTTTCTCCTTAAAATTCTTTTTGGAGGGTGAACATAGCAATTTTTGTATGTAACAATTTAACAGTCACAGTTCTCTAACATTTTTTTTTCTGGTGAGCAAAGCATGGGCAGGTTTTGAATAATTTAAGAGGTAAACTGAGGGGGCGCCTGGGTGACTCAGTTGGTTAAGCATCCCACTCTTGATTTTGGTTCAGGTCATGATCTCAGGGCCCTGGGATCAAGCCCCTCTTCAGGCTCTGCAGGGAGTCCCCTTGTGAATCTCTCCCTCTGCCCTTCCCCGCCTGTTGGCACTTGCACTTGGTGCACATGGTTTCTCAAATAAATAAATATTTTATTTTATTTTTTTTAAAGATTTTATTTATTTATTTGAGAGAGAGAGAATGAGAGACAGAGAGCATGAGAGGGAGGAAGGTCAGAGGGAGAAGCAGACTCCCTGCCGAGCAGGGAGCCCGATGCGGGACTCGATCCCGGGACTCCAGGATCATGACCTGAGCCGAAGGCAGTCGCTTAACCAACTGAGCCACCCAGGCGCCCTCAAATAAATAAATATTTTAAAGAAAAGGGTAAACCGAGGAGGAAGAAGAAAGGGTCTAAGAAAATTCCAGGTTTAAAGGAAACATTAAGATGAAACTTTTTAAAGGATGGATTTGTAATATTCTAGGTTTCTTGTTCTTGTGAAATTTATTAATGTTCTGTTATATTTGTCTAATCTATAATTTTAAGTATATTGATAACAGAAGCTACTGGATATTGTTTCATGGTCCAGTGTAAAAAATAGTCAAGCTATAGAATATTTTCCTTTAGAGGCCATGTTCCTTAGGCAGGGATTTTTTTCTTGATGTTTATTGCAGTATTTACCATCCTTTCCTGATGATCATCACTTAAAAACAGAATTGTAGGTCCGGTTTAAGACGTGTGGAATCAGAATCTATAGGGGAGGGGCCTCTTTTACTTTTTATTAGGAAAGTCTGTAAATCAGTAGTTAATAAGTGTCTCCTAAATATTAATAGAGTTTCATTATGGTATTACAGCAATGAAAACAAAATTCAATGGAATAAAATGTCATAGTATGGTTTTTAAAAGTTAAAATGTGACTCAAAAGATTTAGGATGAGCATGTGTCACAGACTGATCATTTTTTAAAAATGATTTTCCTTTTATAACCTGATGCGTGAAGATTATGGGCCAGTTATTGTGGTATAACGTCTCTCTAGTTGGCGTTTCTCATGTTCAGACAGGCTGTGCTTCTTTGGGTTATGCATCTTTGACTAGACTATTACAGAGGTAAAGCAGTGCTTTCTTTGCTCATTGCATTCGGTCATCTGGCGCACGATTTCAGTTTGTTCTATAACTGATGATGTTCACTTTGATCTGTTCATTAAGGATTTCCCAGGCTATTTACCTGGCTATTTCACTGCAGAATTGTAATAAGTGGTTTTGTTTTTATTTTGGGTGGTAGGAGGTACTTAAAATTGTGTAAATAACCTCCTCTTTTAATTTTTCAGTGTATGCATTTATATCTGGATTGATGGTGTTTTATTCAAGGGGTTGTAGTACAGCACTCTTATTTTATTGAAATCAAAGTCACATTACATGAGGTTAACCATTTTAAAGCCTACAATTCAGTGGTATTTAGTACATTCACACTGGTGTAAAACCACCTTTATTAAATTCCAGAACATTTTTGTCACCCAAAAAGAAAAATCTGTATCCATTTAGCAGTATTCCTCATTCCTCCCTCCCTGCAATCCTTGGCAACCACCAGTCTGCTTTTCGTCTCTATGGATTTACTCATGGATATTTCGTATAACTGGAATTGTGCAATATGTGACCTTTGGTCTGCCTTCTTTCATTTAGCATGTTTTTGAGGTTAATTCTTTACCATTCCTTTATAATGAATATATGTGTACATACACCACATTTTGTTTATTCATTGATGTATTGATGGACATTTGGAATACTTCCTCCTCTTGGCTGTTGTGAATAGATCTGGTATTGAACACTGGTGTGCAAATACTTGAATATCCATTTTCACTTCTTTTGGGTATATATCCATATATATATATATATATATATATATATACACACACACACACATGTATTTATAGTATTGCTGGGTCATACGGTATATATTTAACTTTTTAAGGAGTTACTGAACTGTTCTGCAGTGTTTGCACCAATTTACCTTCCCAGTAACAATGTACATGGGTACCAGTTTCTCCCATATTTTCATCAATACTTGGTAGATACTATTTTTTTTCTTCTTTTTTAATGGGGGGGGATGTCTTTCAAGTCCTTTGCCCATTTTAAAATTGGGATGTTTTGTCTTTGTTGAGTTGAAAGAGTTCTTTATTTTTTAAAAATTTTTTATTATGTTAATCACCATACATTACGTATTATTATTATTTTTTTAAAGATTTTATTTGAGCGAGAAAGCACCAGCAGGGGGAGGGGCAGGGGGAGAAACAGGCTCCCTGCTAAGCAGGGAGCCTGATGTGGGACTAGATCCCAGGACCCTGGGATCATGACTTGAGTCGAAGGCAGACGCTTAACCGACTGAGCCACCCAGGCGCCCAACATCATTAGTTTTTGATGTAGTGTTCCATGATTGATTGTTTGCATATAACACTCAGTGCTCCATTCAATACGTGCCCTCTTTAATACCCATCACCAGGCTAACCCTCCCCCAACCCCTCTCCCCTCTAGAACCCTCAGTTTGTTTCTCAGAGTCCATAGTCTCTCATGGTTCGTCTCCCCCTCCGATTTTCCCATCTTCATTTTTCCCTTCCTGTCTTTTTTTTTTTTTAAACATATAATGTATTACTTGTTTCAGAGGTACAGCTCTGTGATTCATCAGTCTTACACAATTCACAGTGCTCTAGACCCTTATCAGGATATGATTTACAAATACTTTATCCCATTCTTTTCATTCATTTATCTGTCTTTTCACTTTCTAGATAATATCCTTTGCCATGGAAGTTTCGTATTTTTATGAAGGCCATTTTTTTCTATTGTTGTTTGTCTTTTTGGTGTCGTATATAAAAATCTCTTGCCAAATCCAAGATCTTGAAGCTTTACCTCCATGTTTTCTTCGGATAGTTTTGTAGTTTTAGTTTTTATAGTTAGGTCTTTGATCCATTTTGAGTTTATTTTTGTATATCGTGTGAATAGGAGTCCATCGAATATCCATCTGTCTTGGCACCATTTGTTGAAAAGACCATTCTTTCCCCCATTAAATGGTCTTAGTGCTTTGGTAAAAAATTAACTGGCCGCCATACATGTATGACTTTATTTCTGGACTCTCAATTCCATCCCATTGGTTTATATATCTGTCCTTAAGCCATTGCGATTTTATTTTTGTAGCTTTGTAATAAGTTTTGAAACACAGAAACGTGAGTCTTGTAACTCTGTTCTTCTCAATATTATTTTGGATGTTGGAGATCCCTTGCAGTTGCAAATGAATTTGAGAATGGCTTCTCTGTGCAAAAAAGAATGTTGGAATTTTAATAGGTAGTATGTGTATGTTACATACTTCCACTATGTGTATGTTGGTATTCTTGATGGTGTCCCACAGGTCTTTTTGTAGCTGGGGTGCACAGGTGCAAGAGCACCTGTCTTGGGGGTTCCCAAACAAACTAGGTTTGCCCAGTCCCTGCTGACAGAATCCAAAGGCAGAGATACGAGTAGTGGTGAAACAAGAAAGGAATTTATTTCAGTGAGGCCAACGCCAGAAAGACAGTGGACTAGCATCTCAAAGATTGTCTCCAAAATGCTGAAAATACTTCCAGGTTTATATAAGGAAAATGTGCAGCAAAGATGAGTTGGGTACATGCAGGTAGGCAGTGAAGGTCAAATCGGTCACTGTCTCGGAGTCATTCACTGACAGAGGTGTCTTGCTGGCTCAGGATAATCCTTACTGCTTGAGAGGGTAGTTTCTGTTCCCTTCTGGGTATGCTTTGCCCTCAGGGTCTTTCGACTGAGCCAAAAAACAAGCTTAAAAGAAGAATCTAACTAGAAAGTTGGAGGTCAAAATTAAGGGTTGACACTCTGTAGTTTTCTTTCTTTTCCTTCCTGTTCCAGACTGATAATTTTAATTGACTTATCTTCCACTTAATCTGGTTCTTCCTTCTGTTGGCTCAGATCTTCCATTGCAGTTGTCTAGTGAAATTTTCATTTCAGTTATTGTACTTTTTGGCCCAAGAATTTGTTTGGTTCCTTTCTGTAATTCTTTTATTTTTTTTATTTTTTATTTATTCATGAGAGAGAGAGAAGCAGAGGGAGAAGCAGGCTCCCAAGGAGCAGGGAGTCCGATGTGGGGCTCAGTCCCAGGACCCTGGGATCATGACCTGAGCCGAAGGCAGACGCTTAACCATCTGAGCCACCCAGGCGCCCCCTTTCTGTAATTCTTAACCTCTTTAGGGATATTCTGTTTTTTTTTGAGACCTTGCTCTCTGTTTCTTTTAGCTTTTTGTATTTAGGACAGTTGATGTCTGTGTTTCATCAGAGAGACTGTTTTGTAATTTTTCATCCCCCCCCCACCCCGTTAGTGGGCCATACTTTCATATTTCTTTGAATGCTTTGTAATTTTTTTGTAGAAAATTGAGCATTTTTAATATTGTAATTTGGAGGCTGGGAACCGAATGTGTCGTGTGTCGTGTCCCCCCCCCCCCCCCAGTCCTCAGGGTTACTTACTTTGGGTTTGTAGTTGGGGGTTTGTTTAGTGACTTTTTGTAACTATTTTTGTAAAGTTTCTGTTCTTTGTTTTGGGTGTCTCTGAAGTCACTGTCCCTTAGCTTGTGGTCCCTTAGCTTAGTGTTTCTTGTTTTTGGTTTTTCAGATAATGTTTTATTTTTTTTATTTTTTTATTTTTCAAAGATTTTATTTATTTATTTGAGACAGAATGAGAGAGAGAGCACATGAGATGGGGGAGGGTCAGAGGGAGAAGCAGGCTTCCCGCAGAGCAGGGAGCCCGATGCGGGACTCGATCCAGGGACTCCAGAATCATGACCTGAGCCGAAGGCAGTCGCTTAACCAACTGAGCCACCCAGGCGCCCTCAGATAATGTTTTAGTAAAATTTAAAAAATTAATGCAAAAATCCGTGATGAACAAAATACAGAAGTTTATCATTAGGATCAGTATGTTGTCTAAAGATGACAGATCTTTTCACACATGGGTCAAACAAGGAACCAGCTCTTAGTGCTCACAGCACTGCTGAGACAGGTTGCAGCCTTTTTTTTTTTTTTTTTAAGATTTTATTTATTTGACAGAGAGACAGCGAGAGAGGGAACACAAGCAGGGGGAGTGAGAGAGGGAGAAGCAGGCCTCCCGCTGAGCAGGGAGCCCGATGCGGGGCTCGATCCCAGGACCCTGGGATCCTGACCCGAGCCGAAGGCAGACGCTTAACGACTGAGCCACCCAGGCGCCCCTGGTTGCAGCCTTTTAATAAGACTTACTAAAGGTTCATTACTAAAGTAATTTCAATGCAATACAGTAGCAGTTTTTTTTCTGTTGTCCGTGGATAATGCTGCTCTGAGAGCTCTTCAAACAAGAGCCACTTTTACCTTTGCTGTATTCAGCTAGTGTTTTGTTGCAGATGCATGTCTGGAGCCAAGAAGGAATAGAAATAAAGTTAAAAAGTAACTCTCCCAATCTTTGCCCATTAGGTCTGTGTTAGGTCATTTCTTCAAAGATTAGCCACAGTGTTTATAACTATCTTAGTCTTTACTTCCTGTTTTCTTTGACTCTAAAGAGTAATCTGAGGTTGAAGTAAGAGGGTCTTCTCAGGTTTTTTTTTTTTTTTTAAGCATGTGTCTTGCCCTGGCCATTTGTGTGGTTTTCTAAGCCTCCTGTTATAAGGGAGTTCTTTGCAATGTCATAATTTCCCAAAGAAAATTCTCAGCCTTTCTTTCCATGCTTTAGGTGTGCTGTTGTTTACTCAGTTATAAACCTTTGTCCCAAGGAGGAGGAGGTTCATACCCCTTACTGTTTGGAAGAAAATGCCCTTAGCATAGCAGCTTTTCTTTCCATGTTAGGTAAAACAAAGGCGAGTACCTCTTGTCATTTCTTAGGTAGCCCCCAGACAGGTTTATACAAACGTAATTCTGTGAGAATAAGTTCTACAGGGCCCCAGAACCAGAGACCTGGGTACCCACTGGCTTTTTGGGACCTCCATTGTGCCCCGGAGAGATGGGGGTTAAGGGCAAGTAAAAATGCTACAAAGCTTTCCTACCATTTCTGTTTTCTGGATTTAGTGTGCTTGATTGCTGTAAGCCTTTGACTGTTTCAGAGTTCTGACAAAGCTGATTCTGACAGATTTTGCTTTGAGTTTTGCTGTTACTGTGAAGGGGTAGGCTCTTGGAGTTCCCTCTTTCGCCATTTTGTGTTAATGGCCTAAACATGTGTTTTCTTGTTTCTAATGCTCAAATTGTCCTGATTTGGCCAGTGGGAACCCATTCAAGCTGGTTTCTATGCCCTTTTGATATTTCATAATCATTATTTGGATATTTCCTTTTTGCTAAGATAAAATATTCTAGGCTTATTTTGTCATCTTCTTTCTCCAGCCCTGGGAATCAGCTATTTCTCAAAGCCCTGCTTTTGTTTAGTGGAAATCTGTTTTTAGAAGCCAAGATCTTAGGGGCGCCTGGTTGGCTCAGTTAGTTAAGCATCTACCTTTGGTTCAGGTCATGATCCCGGGGTCCTGGGATGGAGCCCCTTGTCGGGCTCCCTGCTCATCGGGGAGCCTGCTTGTCTCTCTCCCTCTGCCTGCGGCTCCCCCTGCTTGTGTGCGTGCGTGCGGTCTCTCAAAAAAAAAAAAAAAATAGAAGCCAAGATTCTGTGTTAAGTATGCTCATTTATTGGAGTCACTGCACTCACACCCTCTCAGTGCAGAGTTGGGAGAGGTACATATACATAAATATTATCTTTGTGTAGTATATGTGAATGTAAGTATTTTAATATTATTAATATATGATTGTGTTAATCATTAATGGTACTGATAGAATATAACACTGCAAAATTCACTCTAGTTTTCACCCTTTCTGTTACTACTGCGTTCTTTCACAGTATGAAACTTAGCTTTCATTATTCTCAATACTTACTTTTCCCCTGTATATAATCAATTTTATGTTGTAGCCACTGCCACCACCCACATGTGGACACTCACCTCTGCCTGCTTAGCATCTTGACTCTTCTCACTAACTGCCCCTGCCACCCCCCCCCCCCATGCCTTCCCCACTCTTTTGGGTTCAGTGCCTCATCCCTGGCTGTCCCTGCATGGATACCCTTCCTTACCCTGCTTTGACACTGACATCCTGTGCTGGGCCACTCCCAGGTGTTGATACCCTTTCATCCCTACTCTGACTCTTCACAGTCTGGAACCCTCTTGTGTTTCCTCATATAAATGACTTTAGTCCTGAATCAGGAAGAGGAAGACCCACTTTTTAAATGAAATCTATTAATATATTAAACTAAGCTTATATGAAAGGAGCATTTCACAGGCTTATTTTCAAGAGAACTAAAGTTGAATTTGAAAAGTCATCTTTTGGTTCTTATTAATGAAGGATTATGAGCAGTTTGGCTAAATGAAAAACAACCTTTTTAAAGGGTTGTATGTAGATAGTCTGGTAAGAAAGGGTAGTTGTCTTTTTAGAACTTTAGTAGATTCCAAGTTGAAGGTAAGTAGTAGTTACCTAATTTTAGTGAAGAGAAGAAACAGTCTACCTTGCCAAAGTCATCCAGCCTAGTAAGGAAATGGTGGAAGGGGTCTGTCAGGTGATTACCTCACTACTGCTGACCAGGAAATTCCAGACTGACCAGTTAAGATTTCATTTCTGGGAGGGTATTTTTTAAAAAAATATTTTATTTATTTGAGAGAGAGTGCATGGCAGGGGGGCGGGGGGGCTGGTGCAGAGAGGGAGGAGAAGCAGCAGACTCCACGGGGGGCTGGATGGGAGGACTCTGGGATCATGACCTGAGCCTAAGGCAGATGCTTAACCATCTGAGCCACCCATGTGCCCCTTTTTCTGGGAGGGTCTTAAAGTGTAATCAGGTTAGGTATTAAGTCTTGGTTTGTTAATGCAGGGCTTAGGAGAGGAGAGGTCACTCAGTTTTGGGCCTTTTATTTCTTTTAACATTTGCTAGGGAAGCCATAACAAAATACTGCAAACTGAGTGGGTTAAATTGATTTTGTCATAGTTTTGGAAGCTCAGATTCCAAGATCAAGATGTCAGCATGGTTGGTTTCCTCTGAGACCTCTCTCTCCTTGGCTTGCAGATGGCCACCCTCTTGCTGCCTCTTCACATGGTCTCTTTCTGTGCAGCCTTGGTATCTCAATGTGTCCCAGCTTCCTCCTCTTACAAGGACACAGGATTGGAATGGGGCCCACCCTAACAACCTCATTTAAGTTAATCTCATTAAGCCTTTATCTACTATTAATGGTTCTGTTCAGAGTTGGGGGCTTGCAACTTGGACATAGTGGGAGGGGCACAATTCAGCTCCTAATATTACACAGGGAAAGGAAGATAGAATGAATTTGGATGGCACTAAGTGTAGTTAAAAGAAATTGATAGGGTGGCACTTTTGAAAGTTTAATTTGGCTTTATACAGGTAAGGGGGTAAAATTTCTTCTGTCCTTCTAGGTTCCCTGGCTTGGGGCCCTGTAAATTAGACTGACAAAAGAAAGATTAACAAGAAAACAAATAGATGTTTATTAGAGTGTGCTCCTACCTCCGAGTAACTCAGGGGTGGTTAGAATTTGCCAACTCTTTACCTAATTCCATGGTGAGCAGGGGAAGGGCACTTAATGGAAAAACCTAACTTTTTGGAAAGATAGGTAAATGGGCCCTTAGGAGAATAGATGGGAGAAATGATAGTTTGTGGCAATGTCTGGGTGTGGTGCTGATTTTGTGTGTGTGTCTGTAGGGAAGAGTTGCTCCAGGGGAGGGGACTGGTAAATTCTTTTTGGAGGCTCTGCTTTCAGAAAGATAAGGCATTGCAAGAATTAAAATGCCTTCAGCTCAAAACTATTTCTTACGTTAAAGTAGCATATTTTGGGGTGCCCTATCATGATTCCTTCTCACTTGTGTAAATGCCTTAATATTAGCTAATAGTGTTCTTTACCTTTTTTCAGAATGTGAAAACTTTTGCCATTAGCTATTCATACTTTATTTTTTAAAACTAAATTTAAATTAAAAATTCTAAAGACATTGCAAAAATGAATAGGTAATATTATTGGTTTGTCTCCTAGGGATTGTTTTTAGTATATAACTTATCACTTGACTATTTAAAATGATAAGCTTTATTTATTTCAGATTGTCTGCAATTTTTTTTTTATACACACTAAATGGGTTTTCATTCCCGTTTAGTTATTAAAACTGTAATTTTAGGGCTTTTCAACAAAAGCTTACTGGAAAAGTAACATCCTATTATATACATCACAAAGCAGCTTAGTATGTAGCTTCGTGTAAGAATAGATAATGAAAATCCTTACTCATCCAGAAACACTTTAGTTTGCATTTTAATTTCTGAAGACTTCAAAATGTAGTATAAGATGGTAATAGAATTAGAGCTTAGAGTGCCTGAATTTTTATGTAGTTTATTTTGATTAGGTGCACTCTTATATTTGTTTCACAAATGTATTACTGGCATTGGTTGTCTCAGGGTACTCAGATTGTATCAAGGTTTTTCAGCCATCAGCTCATGGCTCATATAAGCTTATACCATTTAAACATTTTCATTACCCTGGTGAGTTACCATTTGTGTCCATTTCTTGTGTCTGGCCACTCTTAACTTTTTTTTTTCTTCAAAAAGATTTGATTTATTTATATATCAGAGACAGAACAGGCAGAGGGAGCAGCAGATTCCTCGCCGAGCAAGGAGCCCCATGCGGGACTTGATCCCAGGACTCTGGGATCATGACCTGACCTGAAGGCGGCCGCTTCACGAACTGAGTCACCCAGACGTCCCTACTTTTAACCTTTTGTTAAATAGATCTCTACGGTTTGGGATAGTAAAAATAGAATATTTTATAATATTTGAGAATTTTTCTTAAAGTATTTTAGCAAGTTGGTATGACGTTAAAGGATTCATAGAAACAATATTTGAAAGAATTTGGAAAAGGGAAGATTAACAGTGGTATTGATTTTGTTTTTTAAAATTTCACTTTTTAGATTATGCAGTTGTAAATATAAAACATTTGTTATTAGTAAACTCAGACATTGTGATGCACAGAAAATTTGATTCCTTCATTGAGTGATAGTCTTAAGCGTTGTATTGAAATGAGTACAGTTGCCCAATTGGCTTCTGCCTTATTTAAAAAAAAACCAAAAACTGAATTTGCTGTTTAGATTGGGCTGGCAACTTGAAACTTTTATTGATGCAGTCGATAGAGGCTCCCAGAAAGTTAAATTCAGAATGCAGAAAAGCACTAGTGTCTAAAATATTTGATACTTATTGTGATGATTGTAATTAAAAAACAAACAACAAACCTTTTCATTGTGAAAATTTTCAAACATATATATAACTAGAGAAAAGAGTATTTACACACCTCCTTGTACTGTCATTTATAAACATATGTGCAACCTTTTTTCAGTTATCCCCATTTAGCACTATCAGGTTTTTATTTTTTAAAAATTTTTTATTATGTTAATCACCATACATTACATTATTAGTTTTTGATGTAGTGTTCCATGATTCATTGTTTGTGCATAACACCCAGTGCTCCATAGCATTATCTGGTTTTTAAAACAGATTCCAGATACGTCAGTGTAATTGTAAAGACTTCATTCAGTCTTTTATTTACCACCATCACACTACATTGTCACATCTAAAATGAGTAATAATTTCTTAATGTCATTTAGTGTTCCGTTCATGTTTAAATTTTTGATTGTTTCCTGATTTTCATTTTTTAAAGGTTGGTTTGAGTAAGGATCTGTGTAAGGCCCATATGTGTTTGATCTGCATGTTGAAAGCCATTTATTTGTTGGGGGGAAAAACCGATCATTTCACCTGTCGAGTATCCTGTGATCTGGATTTGCTGGATTATTTCCCTCAGATTTCCTTTAATTTGTTTCTCTGTGTTGAACTTCGTGAAAGTTAGGTCAGATTTCAGATTCCATCTGGGGTGGGGGTGAGAATACATTATAGATGGTGTAATGTGCATCCTAGTTTGTCACATTTAGAGACACTTGATATCTGGGATTAGACCATAGTAATTTTTAAAAAAATAAGGTTTCCTGAGATTATTATTATTTTTTTTTTCTAAGATTTTATTTATTTATTTGACAGAGAGACAGCGAGAGCAGGAACACAAGCAGGGGGAGTGGGAGAGCGAGAAGCAGGCCTCCCGAGCAGGGAGCCCGATGTGGGACTCCATCCCAGGACCCTGGGGTCATGACCTGAGCCGAAGGCAGACGCTTAACGACTGAGCCACCCAGGCGCCCTCCTGAGATTATTTATAGTGAAATTGGTCAATATTAAGTATTCAATTTGATTTTTGACAGATTTGTACATTTGTATAACCACAATCAGGATAAAACCCCCATTACCTCAAGAATAACCTTCCCTTTGCAGTCATACCCTTACCCCACAAGCCCTCTCCCCCCATCCACTCCAGTGATCTAGTTTCTGTTATATTTTTGCCTATTTTAGAATTTCATTATAATTGGAATCTTAGAGTAGTAAAATCATTGTCGCTTAGAAGCGATAGAGCATAAGAAGATAATTTTGGCAAGGAGCTCCAGGTCTAATTTCCTTCCATTTTTATATGACAGGGACTTGCCATGAGGTGTTGAAGCCTTGTTTCACTGAGTTGGAGAGACTGGACCTAAATGGCGCAGCATGACTTTGCTCCAGCCTGGCTTAATTTTCCTACTCCACCATCATCAACAAAGGTACTCTTTGCATTTCTTTCTTTGTGTCTGCTTCTCATTTCTTCTTGTACGCAAATGTAGTTGAAACGTGAAGCCTTAATATTTTTGTGGAAAAAATGTTCTTGTATTACTATCTAAGTTATTTCATACAGAATCTGTTAGTTTTTATTATTTAAAAAGTCAGTTTTCCATCACCATACTGTACCATTTACTTCAGTTGTCTTTTGTACTAGTCAGAGGTCCACACATTTTAACTCAAACCCATTAGATACATTGTGTCTTACCTTTATCTGTACTATTCCTTAGATAATAACTTGCTTTACTTATTGTTCTGTAGGTAATACTTTAAAAGAAAAATCTGAGGCTTTTGAGGTCTTTGCTTATACCCAGAAGATTTCTTTTTTAGACAAATAAGATTTTTGAATGGCACATCACTAAAATTTCAGGAGTGATGAAAACTTTGCAACATTGTTACATATCAGGCCTCAGTAATCTTAAGAAATGTTCATTTTACTTAAAAATCAGAACAGTAGTTTGTATAAGACTTGCTAGGCATTGTAGTTGTCTTCCACTTAAAGGCTTGATAAGAGAGACCTTTGGAATTGGTTAGAACCAGTCTAACTGGCTTAATAGCTGTCTTTGACTTTGTTTTTTCCATAGTGCAAAGGAATCAAGGGGGAGAGTTTTGATCATCTGTTTGCCTGTTAATCATGCTCTATCATGCTAAGGCGTTCATCTAGGAACTTTTGAGGTACAGGCAGTTCTTAAAAAAAACAAGTTTATTAAAAGCAACTCTTATGGGAACAATTTTTATAATTTGGAAAGTCCTTCCCCAGTAAGGACTTGTCAGATCATAATAGATTGACCCAAATTTTGGCCTGTAATTTTGTACAGATGGATTCTCTGGAAGGTTAATTGACTTGCCTGTTTTTCATAGAAATACTGTGAGCCTAGACTAGAATCCAGGATGCATTTCCTATTCTGTACTCTTTACGTAGGTCTCATTTTCGAATGCTGTCAGATGATTAAATATCTCATTTCATGGATTTGAAATTGTTAGGAAATGGAGACATATTGATTAAGCTACTGAGAACACTTCTTAGAGATTCTCTGATTGCCCCCTTTCCTCTTAGGTGTAGGTCTGTGTAGTTTACTCCCCTCCCCACTTCCTTGTAAACCCAGCTGCTCTAATGTTGCCCTCTAGCAGGCTTATTTTTTTTCAGGCCTACTTCAGAGCTTGACTATGTAGAGTTTCCTGCCACCCACCTTTATTTCTTTTTTCTATTTGTTTACTTTCTCACTTGTTTTCATTTTCAAGGGAATTGATAAAAAATTAGCACCTGGGAAGTTAGTTACAAAACGGTAAGATTGAGAATAATTTTTGTCTTCATTCAGATGTTAATCTGAGGTTGATTAGGAGTAGCTGTTGTTTGATTAAGATTAACTGTTGGTTTATGTGGTGAAATCTTTACTGCTTTCCAGTTTCCAGAACCTGACCCTTAATCTGGATATAGGTCTTCATGAATGATGATTTTGAGAATTGGGATTGCCACCTCTAAATCTCAATTATTCTAATCTATTCTAATTTATCTACAGAAAATGGTATTTATTTGAACTCTTAACTAGCAGTACTTGAAATTATTTCTTAGACCTTACCCAATGTGGTTTTGACAAATATAGAGCTTTTAGTAATGACTTCTTACACCTTCCATCTTATCCTTTCATGTCTCCAAATCACTATTCATGGGTTCTCATTTATAATTAACCTCTTATTTGCCAGAGCCCTTTTAATCTTACCCTGTATAAATGGAACAGACTAATTTACTGTGGGGTTCTCTGTTTCAGTGTAATGGAAGTCTTTATTTATTGTTCAAAGGCATGAGGACTTGAAATAAAAAGATATTTTTAGAAGTGGACTTTAGTAGTTTTCTGAGGTGTGTAGAGTTTTAGCCCCATCATGTGGTGAAATTTTAAACTGCATGTGGTTGATTATATGTGTCATAGGGCATTGACATTTGAGCTGTTGATTGGGACCCAATAAAAAGTAAATTGTACATAATGTTTTGTATACACATAGTTAGTATAATTAAAATAATAGTCATACATCTGTGGTGCACTAATGTTTTCTCTTGTGGTCTTCTGTTTTCTTTATTAGAAAATGTAAATTTCTACTGATACTGTCATCCTTTAATAGATCCTGAGTTACATTTTGGGTAATAACATTTTTATTATTGAAGCAATACTGAACTGAAATAGTTGTAGATACTGGAAAAGTTTGGATACCTCTTTGTTTTAGATGCTTCTTTTGGCCATCTTACCGTAGGAAGGGTGATAAATCGATCCCTGTAATCAGGTTGAGGTATGCTTTCATAGTATTGTTAGAAGAAGGAAGATTCCTGGGGCACCTGCCTGGCTTATTTGGAAAAGCGTGTAACTCTGGTCTCGGGGTGGTGAACTTAAGCCCCACGTTGGTTGTGTGGAGCCTACTTAAAAAAGGTGGGGAGAAGGTGGTTGATGGCAGGGATGTGATACTGAAAGAGCAAATATGTGGTACAAAATAGAAAATACAGGAATTTTTATTCTTTTTAAGTACAAAATAATACAGACCTGTTTGATGACATTCCACTACAGTAAATTCATATTCATATTCAATATTCTGTAATTACTTCTCTGGCTAGAGTGTAGCATTAGTGCATTATGGATTCTTTCATGGCAGCATCTAAAAAATAGTCATTAATATTCTACCAAAATTTCTTTGAATAGTGCGTAAACTGTTGGCTTGCGTTGAAAATGTGTATTTAAAGTTGAGGCTAGAGAAGATCAGAAAATTCAGTCAGGCTGGTAGTGGAGTTCAATGAAACTTCTTATTTACTATGTAGAGTTTTTGTTAACTGGTGACTCATACTGCGGGCATCCAAGAAAAAATTGCTAAGTTACTTTTTAAAGGAATCCAGAAAAAGGTTTTAAGTATGTAAAGGGATAAAGACGGTAAAGGGATATGGAGGGTCTCTTTCTTGCTCATGGTAGTATCTGTTTTTTTGAGTCATTACGTACCAATGATTGTATAAAACAGTTCATGTGAATACCAACAAAAAACGTAAGAGGTAAATTCTCGTACCAATGATTGTATAAAGCAGTTCACGTGAATACCAACAAAAAACATAAGAGGTAAATTCTCTGTTTTCTTTCTCCCGTATACAAAGGAGGGAACTGAGGTTGAGAGAGGTAAGTAATGTGCCCCAAAGTGCTGGAGGTAGGATACGAATCCATGTGTGCCTGACTTTAATGTTTATCAAGTTAATAAATTTCTTTTCTCAACTGTTAGGTAGTAGACTAATTTTCAGAAGTGAGTATTAGGATGCTTTTATGCAGACACCAGAATGTATTTTTATTCTGGTTTGGATAAAATTAATTTTTTTCACTTTAGAGATGGCATCTCCAATATCTGTCATCACTGCTTACGGATCTAACTTTTCAGTGTCTCTGAAATCTTTTATTGAGTGGATCTACATGTTATTATTTAATTAGTTTACCAATTAATGGACTGAGCTGCAGGATTGTCTGGGCATCTCTTGAATACATTTGTGGGGTAAATTCTTAGTAGAATCAGTGGATCAGAGGGTTTGTACATTTTGGTAGGTAATGTCTAATAGCTCTCAAAAAGGTTGTACTGGGGTGGTTTAGTCGGTTAAGTGTCCTACTCTTGATTTCAGTTCAGGTTGTGATCTCAGGGTCCTGAGTTCAAGCTTTGTGTTGGGCTACATGCTGGGTGTGGAGCCTACTTTAAAAAAAAAAAAAAGGTTATACTTATTTATAATCCCATCAGAATTTAAGAGGGGGCTAGTGTTCTCAGTTTTGGCAACACTGGATGTTTTTATATTTTTAAATCTGCAATTAGATGAAATATGGTAGTTCATTATTTTGCATTTTTAAATTATGGTTGAGTATATTTTGGTGTTATGGTTTCTTAAGAACTGCTTGTTCATGTAATCTGTTTCTTAGTGATTTTGTAATAGCTCTTTTCACTTGAGGAATTTTTTTTTAAGATTTTTATTTGACAGAGAGACAGCGAGAGAGGGAACAGAAGCAGGGGGAGTGGGAGAGGGAGAAGCAGGCTTCCCACTGAGCAGGGAGCCCGATGCAGGGCTCGATCCCAGAACCCTGGGATCATGACCTGAGCCGAAGGCAGACACTTAACGACTGAGCCATCCAGGCGCCCTTACATTGGGGAATTTGTTTGCCATTGCAGATATATTTGCTTTGGTAATTTGTAATTTGCTTATTTGTTTTGGTAATTCTCTCTTTTTTAAGTTTTTAAGTTTTATTCCAGTATAGTGAACATACCGTGTTATATTAGTTTCAGGTGTACAATGTAGTGATTCAGCAGTTCTTTACATGTTTTGATAATTCTTTAAAAAACCTCATTGAAGGTTTTAATGAAACATACACAGAATGATAGATAATAATTAAATGAATATTTATTAAACATCAAGATAGTCCTATCTTAACATTCTTCTAGATTAGCTTTTATTGCTTTTGGAAGTAAAGCATTATGTATGCAATTGAAGTCCACTGTCCTCTATTTCTTCACGTCCTTTCTCTTCATTTTTCCCCAGAGGTATCCTCAGCATATATTCCTATAACTATGTATGTGAATGTCAAATGGTATTGTTATGTATGTTTAAAAAATTTTATCAGTGATTTTTATGTATATGTCTGCATCTTACTTTTACATTCATTGTATCTTTGAGATTTTCTCCCCCCATGTTGGATATCCACAAATGTAGTGTAACCATCTTAAAACTCTGTGTGGTATCCTGTTTTGTTTATCTATACTACATTTTATTTGTCCATTTAAGTTTAGATTGTTCATAACATAACTTTTGGCTACTCTAGAGAAATACTGCGTTGAATATTTTTACGGTATCTCCTTGTACACATGGATAAGAAATTTTAGGCCACTGCTCCTCACACTTGAATGGGTAAGAAAATAACCTGGGGGGCTCCTGGGTGGCTCAGTTGGTTAAGCGTCTGCCTTCAGCTCAGGTCCTGATCCCAGGGTCTTGGGATCGAGTCCCGCATCGGGCTCCCTGCTCCAAGGTGGGGAGCCTGCTTCTCCCTCTGCCTTTCTCTCTCTCTCTCTCTCTGTCTCACGAATAAATAAATAAAATCTTAAAAATAAATAACCTGGGGGGGTGCCTGGGTGGCTCAGTCGGTTAGGCGGCTGCCTTCGGCTCAGGTCATGATCCCAGGGTCCCCGGGATCGAGCCCCGCATCGGGCTCCCTGCTCGGCGGGGAGCCTGCCTCTCCCTCTCCCTCTCCCTCTGCCTGCCTCTCTGCCTACCTGTTCTCTCTCTCTGTCAAATAAATAAATAAAATCTTTAAATAAATAAATAAATAAATAACCTGGGGATTTTGTTAAAATGCAGATTCTCATTTCAGTAGTTCTTCGACGGGGCCTGAGTTATAACAGTCTTCAAAGTGAATTTGATTCTGCTTGTTTGTAGACCACAGTTTGAATAGAAGGCTTCAGTGTAGATTCAGGAAAAAATTGCTGGGGGGCACCTGGGTGGCTCAGTTGGTTAAGCAACTGCCTTCGGCTCAGGTCATGATCCTGGAGTCCTGGGATCGAGTCCCGCATCGGACTTCCTGCTCAGCGGGGAGTCTGCTTCTCCCTCTGATCCTCCCCCTCTCATGCTCTCTGTCTCCCATTCTCTCTCTCTCAGATAAATAAATAAAAAATCTTTAAAAAAAAAAAAAAGAAAAGAAAAAAATTGCTGGGACTTGGTTAGATATTGCCAAATTCCTCTTCTGCATGGTGTACGAGCTAGTAACTATTCTCTTTACTTTAAATGCTTGTCAGACTTTGTTAGATTATCACAGTTTTTTGCCATTCTTTGTCATAAACTGCATTTTTAGTCTTTCTTGGACGTGGAGTTACATTTCTTTGAAACACCTCTTAGCATTCTTCGTTACTTCTTTTGGGTTCCTTTTCTTTTCATGTTAGTTTAGGACAACATACATCTGTACACGTGTATGTATATGTATTACATATATGTATGCACATGTCATTTTTAACATTTTTAAAGTTACTGTGTTTTTCAGTCTTGCATATATATTTCATTGGGTGTATTCAAGTACTTTGTAGTACTTGTTGGCTATTTTAAATTATATTTATTTAATTTATTTTTTAAGTAAACTCTGTGGCTTAAGCTCCACCAGGTGCCCCTGAATGATATTTTATTTTATTTTTTAAAGATTTTACTTATTCATAAGAGACAGAGAGAGAGGCAGAGGGAGAAGCAGGCTCCCCGCTGAGCAGGGAGCCTGATGCGGGACTCGATCCCAGGAGTCTGGGATCATGACCTGAGCCGAAGGCAGACACTTAACAATCTGAGCCACCCAGGCGCCCCCTAAGTGATATTTTAAAAAGCTTTATTATTGGGGTGTGTGGCTGGCTTAGTTGGTAGAGCATGGAACTCTAAATCTTGGGTTGTGAGTTCAGGCCCACATTGGGCATAGAGTTTACTTAAAAAAAGAATAAAAAACTTTATTATTAAGTCTTTGCTACAGATACATTACATCTTGTGTTAGTGTTGTATCTAGCAGCTTTAGTTCTTACTCTTTATATTTTGTTTTTTTTAAATATGGGCAGTCATACATTCACAAATAATAAGTTTCCTATCTACCTTTTTAGTCTTATTACTTGTATTTCTTATTCTTATGTTATTGTGTATATGTCCATCTGTGAAGGGTCTGGGTTTTATCCTGCTAGCAAGCTCACATAGATGCTGGCAGGAGACATGAGACTCCTGGATCAAGGGCCAAGAACTTTATTAGTAGAATGACAAGCAGAATAAGCATGATGTCGGCACTGGTTTTTCATGCCCCCTAAAACCTTTGGTAGTTGACATGGATGGGTCCAGGTGGATGCTACCCTTGGTGCTGAGTGGGGGAGTCTACTGCATTTATAATAAGCTTGCTTTTTGTCCCAGAGAAGGATGCTACCTGTCATCTCTCAAATGATGCTCACTGCAGACATAAACTTGAGAAATGGGCCATACAAAGAGCAGTGAAGGCCTTGCATTCTTGCATTCTTGGCATAGAAGAAGAATGAAAGGAAGTGCTCAGGGCCCCTGATGGGTTTCCTGTCCCAACAATCAACCCATCGGCCCTACATGTTCTTGGCCAAACTTGAATTTTCATATGATTATACCACTCTGTCAGCCACTTTGATTATTCTAAGCAAGGCTAAAACCAAATCCATTTAATTGTTTTATACAGCATTTAAATAAGGCTTCTGTTAACATCCTCAACAGCAGGGTAAGACCAGGATCTAGCTGGTTGTGAGCAAATCCTAGAGGGGACAGGTAGGTGATTTTTTTTTTTTCCCCCCATCCAGCCAGTATGTGGTCTGAGGCTTCTCTCTTACCCATTGAAATCCACTCAGGAGAGTTTAAACTGACGTAATTTTTGGTGTCCTTAACCTACAATTATAAGGACAATAGATGGGCCAGAAAACAACTAGCATCCTTGAAGCTAGCCTGTGGCTTATTTTCCCTCACATAAAAACATTCCACCTGAAGGGGCACAGATCACTTTACTTAAGGATTTGTTGTTAAACATGATTTGGATTAATATTACATTAGTTTGGTTAAGAATCATGGACATTGTCACCATTACTTGCAGCATCATTTGCCATATATGGCATAACCTAAGACCAGTCAGGTGTTCGGAGAATCATGAATTTTTATCAGTCAGTTGGGTTTTTTTTTTTTGGTTGTTGTTGTTGTTTGTTGCTGCTTTTTGAAGATTTTTATTTAATTGCCAGAGAGTACAAGCAAGGGGGAGTGGCAGGCAGAGGGAGAGGGAGACGCAGGCTCTCCACTGAGCAGGGAGGCTGATGCGGGCTTGATCCCAGGATCTGGGATCATAACCTGAACCGAAGGCAGATGCTTCACCGACTGAGCCACCCAGGCGCCCCCAGGTTGTGCTGGTTTAAGTGTTTTTACACATTCACATTCAGGAACTGCTCTTGACATCAAGCACAGGAGAATAGTTAGGGACTGTTTATGGTCACATGAGTGTTTCTGATTTCAGAGTATATGATAACACATCTAGCAGTGATCAGTGTTTTCTCCAGCTTCTGTATGATTCAGGCAGTGGTGCTGGTTCTAGGAGATAGAGCATTAATTTTTCTTCCTTCCTGCACCTTCTGGAGTCAAAGATGTTCCCTCTACAGATGCTAGGGTTTTTTCTTTCTATATCCATGAAATTGGTGTGTCTTATTTGGATAGCTGACGTCGCTCAAAGAAAAATTCCCTACTCGCACCCAGATTTTTTATCTGGAAGAGTTGGATGTAAGTGGGTTAAGGACATTTTTACATAATTGTAGAGACCCATTATAATGCTCACCCTAGTCCACATTGGACACTGTACTGAGTACTTGGTGAGAAGTATACTGAAGGAAATGGTCACTATTTTCAGATACAGGATCATGTCGCACCAAAAAGAGAATCCAGGTGGCCAAACCAGATTGTTTGAATTCATTAGGTTTCTTTTTGACCAGACCATTTCCTTGAGAGGTAGCTTGGCCTGCAGTTTCTCTTAGTAGAAAGAAGCATCATGTGAAGAGATAATCAGGGCAAAATCCTGATATTTTAAAAATAAGTCTGTATATTGGGGCACTTGGGTGGCTCAGTCATTGGGCAACAGGGTCCTGGGATTGAGCCCCGCATTGGGCTCCCTGCTCAGCGGGAAGCCTGCTTCTCCCTCTCCCACTCCCCCTGCTTCTGCTCTCTCTCTCGCTGTGTCTGTCAAATAAATAAAAAATCCTTAAAAAAAGAAATAGGTCTGTATAATTTCATATCCCTTTCTTTTTTTTAATCCTAATTACTACCTAGGAAGTGGCTAGGAAGAGATGATCTCTCTTTGGGTGTGCTGCATTCATTGACCAAAGTATCTCATTAAAGTGTGTGAAGAGTTGAGGAATGTAGTTGCAGATTGTTCTGAATTGAATTTTGAGGAGACCATTTCTGTTGTTTGATAGACTGGATGCCTGTGGATAGTAGGGTGTGTATAATGTCTTGAATATACTACTTGAATATTGACCCATTGCAGGTTGACCTTCATGACAAAAGATGCACTAATACTGGAATATTGATGGTCCAAAAAAATGACATGGATTAATTTCAAGGGTCACAATCGTGTGACCAGAGTTAGCCAGTGAGATCACAACAGTAACACTGTAACCTGAAAAAATTTCAACAGTGATGAAACACTATTGATAGCTCCAAGAAGTGATCACAGGTTTGATGTGTAATGTGTAATATGGCCTCCTTCACAGTGGGACAAATGGACCAACTTTTGGCAGGCTCACAGGTTAACATGCAGAGGGGGCTTCTGCATCAGAAAGAAAAAGTGGTCTATTTTGTGACCAGTCTATGGTAGTGGACAGTTACATGTCTGGTGCGATGATGGATCTAGGTGGCGTGCTACAGACTTCAGCAGTATTCTGATTTTAGTTGTTCTTTATGCCAGCATATCTTACTGTAAGCCTCTGAGTGATTCAGATTTTCTCATCAGCAGTAGCAGCTTCACAGTTTATAACCCCAAAGAATTACCTTTAATATGCTAGTCTCTAGTTTTTCAGGTGATCTGCCAGATGACTAGGACATTGGCAACAGTCCAAGAGGCAGAAAAACATAAAATGTCTAGTCCTTAAGACTTAAGTCCAGTGTTGTAGTTTTTATTTTAGCCCATTGTGCCGAATGATACTTAGCCGCTTGGTCTTCCAGAGTTGTTGGGGCGGATGGCTGCTGCCACCCAGTGGACACTGTCCTCTTTTAACGGAGTTGAATCAGCAGTGAACCAGACCTAGGCATTCAGGGGACTATGATTTGAGAGCCTTATTGAACCAGGAGCTTGTTATGGTGTCAGGGAGGGGAATAAGGTTTACCCCAGAGGGTAGTTGCCACTTTGTGCAAAACAGATGTCCCAGTGGCCAGGTCAGCTGCATGCTCAAATACTTTGCATTAGATCAGGAGCCCTAATGGGCCCCCTTTTCTGGTTCACTTTCATTTAAGAGCTCAGCAGTACGTCGAGAGCCATATACCCTTTAAAAAGGGGGTGTACATGGCAGGCACATGGCACTGCTGTACTGGGAAATAGCCTCTGAGTATTTCACTACCCATCAAATTTTCTAACTATCTCTCTCTCTTTTTTTCTTTCTTTCTTTCTGGGAGCCTATAGTGTTTTTTGCTAGACTACGTGGAAGGTCCGGGACAGGAATCATCTGTCATCCTGCGGTATTCCCTAAATGGAACACTCTTGAGCATTTTCAGTAACAATTAGTACCAAGTTAAAACACAACAAACAATAGTACATTGAATTGCTCTAAAAGCCTCACCTGCAAGATCACTTTAATTTTTCTTTCCTACTGCTGAATTTTCCTCAAACTTCAAAATCAGTCAAATTGGGTCTTTGGGGCACCTTTTCTCACTACAGTGGCACAGACTAAGAAGTCTTGTACATGCACTTAAGGGTTACAATCCAAGCTTTTGGGAGATTACATGATTTCTTCATCTGTGAAAGTGGGAAAGTACACGGTGGAGGAGAAGATAGCTCTTTTGGGGATTGCATGTGTGGCTTGTAGGCTTACTGTTTCTCTTCTGATTTCCTCAACCCAGGGTTGATGTTGCTTCTCCTGTGTACCTTCTGGCTTCAGCAGACTCACAGGATGGGGCGTTTCCTGCCCCCATGCACCGCACTGACATGTCTTTTCCCACATTTCTCAGTATTTTCAGCCACCCCTATGCTTAGTACTGTCTCACTCCTCATGGGAGTGGGTAGATGGTGACTTGAGCACGTGTGTCTAGCAGAGCTATAAAAGTTTGTCCCTTTCCTTAAATACCAGTATACTTGACATTCTCATAAAGGCTGCTGAGGTTGATGTAGTAGGGAAGGGAGGGATCAGGGAGTACAGAGGGCACAGAACACTTCCACTCCAGGAAGCGAGGTTCTGCATTTATTTTGTTTCCAAGTAGGCCGTAGCCTTAACAAATTTTCTTCTAATGACTTTTTAATCTTTCTAAAACTGTATCCTCATTGCTGACCTCTATTTCATCTTTGGAGTTGTCTTGGTTCAGCAGCCACAGCAGTGTCTGCCTTTCAGGTGGGACCCCATTGTCATAATAAAAAATCCCATCGTTCTACTTGGGAGAGTTACCAAACCTAAAGCACTATTTGGACACCTGGTTTCAATTCTACTCTTTGCCAGTTGACTGCTAAACATTGAGGGACCTTTACTTCCACCTGTCACTTGGATGACAGCAGTTGCTGCCAGAATCTTGAGAGTCTTCGCTTATGCCCTAATGTGGCCTAGAGACCCTTGTATTTATTTTTTCTAGAAAATATAAGCTCTGTTAGCATTACATCCTCACCACCCAAACTGTTAGCGGTCCGTGAATGGTTTGCGTTTTTACCCTGCTTGGAAGCCTACCATGGTGACCTGTTACTACTGTTGCATGGATGCTGTCTGAAGATATGAGAATATCAAGGGGACTTATCTTGGCACAATAAGCAACATGAGGATGAGGCTGCTTCGGAGAGCAGCACCAGTAAGTCCCACAGTGACAATGTGGAGGGGCCCAGTGGATGACATGGGTATGTGCAGTGGGTTTACATTGCAACTAGAGACTCTGCTCCTTGTCCTGGAGGTGGTTGTAAGATAAGTCCAGCCCAGAGAAATGGTCAGGGCATTTTAAGAAAAGGTTTGAAGTTTTGATTATGATCTTATGAGATTAATGGGTTAATACTGGGAAAGAACAGCAACGTTTATAAACAGTTGTGACTTTCATGATTTTTATAGATTCCTAATTTTTGTTTATTTTTATTTTTTATTTTTTTTTTAAGATTTTATTTATTTGTCAGAGAGAGAGAGAGAGCACAAGCAGAGGGAGAAGCAGGCTTCTCGCCGAGCAGGGACCCCAACATGGGACTCGATCCCAGGACCCCGGGATCATGACCTGAGCCGAAGGCAGATGGTTAACCAACTGAACCACCCAGGCGTCCTTATAGATTTCCTAATTTTTAAAAATAGTTTTTGGGTTTTTTTTTTTTTTTTTTTTTAAGATTTTATTTAGGGGCACTTGGGTGGTTCAGTTGGTTAAGTTAAGTGTCTGCCTTCGGCTCAGGTCATGATTCCGGGGTCCTGGGATCAAGCCCCGTGTAGTCGGGCTCCCTGCTCATCAGGGAGCCTGCTTCTCCCTCTCCCTCTGCCTGCTGTTCCCGCAGCTGGTGTGTGCATGCACACACACACACATACACACACACTCTCTCTCTCTTTGACAAATACATACATAAAATCTTAAAAAAAAAATAAAGATTTTATTTATTGAGAGGGAGTGAGTGAGCATGAGCAGGGGGCCTGGGGAGAGGCAGAGGGAGAAGCAGAAGACACCCTGCTGAGCAGGGAGCTTGATCCCAGGACCCTGAGATCATGACCTGAGCCAGAGGCAGACACTTAACCGACCAAGCCACCCAGGCGCCCCTAAAAATAGTTCTTGTACATTTTTTTTTTTAAAGATTTTATTCATAAGTAATCCCCCCACCCAACATGGGGCTTGAGCTCAAAACACTGAGATCAAGAGTCGCATGCTCCACTGACTGAGCCAGCTAGGTGCCTCTATATATATTATTTAGATAATTTTTAAAAAACATTTGTTTTGGGGAAGAATTTGGAAATAAATCTGAAGAACTTAGAATTTTAGCTTCATTTGCCATAACTTTTCTGATACTAAAGAAAACCTTGAGCTATTTTAAATCAAGTAATGTATGATACGGAGTTTTACATTTTGTCATGTAAGAGGAAGTACACTATGTTTTGCCTTGTTTCCCTTATGGTGGCATTTTACTTCTAAAGTTTTTGGGTAAGTAGATGTCGTTAAGCTATTTCAGAATGATTTCTATTAGACAAAATAGACCAACAGCGGAATCTATCTTAATAAGTTACCAGTTATCAAATACACTGAAAGTAACTACAGAATGTTCTTAACCGTTTAGAATCTTGGAAATAAGTTAAGCCAGGTTTTATATGTGTGTTTACCTATGGGCTTATTTTGTTTCAGTCGTCAATAAACTTTGAGAAGCATTCTGAAAACTTTTCATGGACAGAAAATCGTTATGATGTGAATCGTCGACGACACAACTCCTCAGATGGCTTTGATTCTGGTATTGGACGTCCTAATGGAGGTAAAATTTGCTAAGAAATAAAAACTTAAGGATAATTTTCTTCATGCTTTTAAGAATGTTGACAGTGATTAACATTTAAGCATAACCATCTTTGAGTTTATAATACTTTACCATTATCAAATAAAGGTAATTTTGGAAGGAAAGAAAAAAATGGATGGCGGATGCATGGAAGAAATGGTACTGAAAACATAAATCATCGAGGGGGATACCATGGTGGAAGTTCCCGTTCTCGTAGCAGTATTTTCCATTCTGGAAAAAGCCAAGGACTACATGAAAACAGCATACCTGACAATGAAACGGGGAGGAAAGAAGACAAGAGAGAACGCAAACAGTTTGAGGCTGAGGATTTTGTAAGTTTCTTGTAGTTTAAATACAAATGAGGTTTCCGCAAGTGCCATTTTAATGTCAAGGCTTTCTCATGAGATTTTATCAGTATGGTTCATTTCCTATAGAAATCACACCAGACAGGTTCAATTATTTTTTATTTTTAGATTTTTATTTTTTATAGATTTATTTATTTTAGAGAGAGAGTGGGCGCGTGCATGTGTGAGTGGGAGCAGGGGGAAGGGCAGAGGACTAGGGGGAGAAAATCTCAAGAGGATTCCCTGCCGACTGTGGAGCCTGACGCAGGGCTCGATCTCATGACCCTGGGATAAATTACCTGAGCTGAAATCAAGAGTCAGATACTCAACTGACTGAGCCCCCTAGCCCACCCCCCCATCAGGTTCAATTATTTTTAATCCTTCCTTTTGTGAGGCTCTTTGTTTATATAATTCTCCCTTCCCAATTCCCCTCCCTCCTCCTACTTACTCCTGTGTCTTACGATACGATCTTTTATTTATTTATTTGAGAGAGATAGTGACCGAGGTAGCAAGAGAGATCACAAGCAGGAAGGAGAGGGAGAAGCAGGCTCCCGCTGAGCAGGGAGCCTGAAGTGGGGCTTGATCCCAGGACCCTGGCAACATGACTTGAGCCAAAGGCAGACACTTAACCGACTGAGCCACCCAGGCGCCCATGATACAATCTTTTAAAAACTTTCATCTCTAAAAAGCTTTTAAGCTTTTGGAAAGAATATTTTACCAGTATGTCTTGTTTAGACTGTCTCTTCTAAATAACATTTGATTATTCATATATTACTCTTAAGCTAATTCCAGGATAATTCTCCTGTCTTTCAAGTACTTTATTCAAAAGTTTAGGGGCGCCTGGGTGGCTCAGATGGTTAAGCGTCTGCCTTCGGCTCAGGTCATGATCCCAGGGTCCTGGGATCGAGCCCTGCATCGGGCTCCCTGCTCTATGGGAAGCCTGCTTCTCCCTCTCCCTCTCCCACTCCCCCTGCTTGTGTTCCTCTCTTGCTGTGTCTCTCTGTCAAATAAATAAAATCTTAAAAAAAAAAAAAAAAGTTTCTTAGTGGTCAGGGAAAGCAAACTAACTGTTAGCCTGTGTTAGATATAATTAGAAATGTTAACTCCACTCTTGGGGCGCCTGGGTGTCTCAGTTGGTTGAGCGTCTGCCTTCAGCTCGGGTCATGGTCCCAGGGTCCTGGGATTGAGCCCTGTGTTGGGCTCCCTGCTCAGCAGGGATTGTGCTTCTCCCTCTCACTGTCCCTCTGCCCCTCCTTCTGCTCGTGCGCGCTCTCTCTCTCTCAAAAAAATAAAATCTTAAAAAAATAAATAAAACAAGAAATGCTAACTTCACTCTTAAAAACAAGTATGAATTGGGTGCCTGGGTGGCTTAGTCAAGCGTCTGCCTTCGGCTCAGGTCCATGATCCCAGAGTCCTGGGATTGAGTCCCACATTGGATTCCCTGCTCGGTGGGGAGCCTGTTTCTCTGCCCCTCTCCTGGTTCGTGCTCTCTCTCTCTCAAATAAATAAATAAAATCTTAAAAAGAAAACATGGGGCACCTTGGGTGGCTCAGTCGTTAAGTGTCTGCTTTCAGCTCAGGTCATGATCCCAGGGTCCTGGGATCGAGCCCTGCATCGGGCTCCCTGCTCAGCGGGAAGCCTGCTTCTCCCTCTCCCACTCCCCCTGCTTGTGTTCCCTCTCTTACTGTGTCTCTCTCTGTCAAATAAATAAATAAAATCTTTAAAAGGAAAAAAAGTATGAACTAATCAGAAACAGAATTTTCTTAATTTTTCCTTATTCTTAAATCTCACTGTGTGGCTGTCTTAAACACTGTGCTTCTCCATTTGCATAAAAAATTGATCTAGTGTACAATCTTATTTATCTAGTATTTTTTGTGATTCATCCCTGGTAATTTATTTTTCTGTATACGCTCATTTTTCATTCCGTATCTTTTTGAGTGGCTGTATGAGTCTAGCTGTCGATACGTGGAACCAGATATCAACGTGCTTACTCTCACTGAGTTTCTATTCTATTAGATGCATTCATGACATGAAAAAGTAATTAGTATTTTGCAGAGAATTTAGACAAGAAGTGACTGGGTGGCTACTTTGGGAGGTCAGGAGAGGTTTCTCTAGGGAAGTGACATTTAACCTGGGACCTACTTGGTAAGGAGTGATCTTTGTTAAAACTGGAAGGAAGAGGGAAAGAATTAGTGTGAAGGCCTAACTAAGGTTGGGAGCGCTGAGCAGGGAGCCCGATTTGGGGCTCGATCTCAGGACCTTGGGATCATGACCCAAGCTGAAGGCAGATGCTTAACCAACTGAGCCACCCAGGCACCCTGAGGATAATAATATTTAAAGATTATTTCTTTGTTTTCCTTCTGGAAGTGAGAATAGTAACTATTTGGAGGGTTAGCAGAATAAGCTGAAAGGTTTATGAAGTCTTTTTTTTGTTTGTTTTAAGATTTTACTTATTTGACAGAGAGTGAGAAAGGGAACACAAGCAGAGGGAGTGGGAGAGGGAGAAGCAGGCTTCCCGCTGTGCCGGGAGCCCGATATGGGGCTCAATCCCAGGACCCTGGGATCTTGACCTGAGCTAAAGGCAGATGCTTAACTGACTGAGCCACCCAGGTGCCCCAGTATGCTTTTTTTTTTTTTTTTTAATTAATTTATGTGAGAGAGCGTGCCAAGTGTGCACTGGAAGTTGGGGTGGTAGGGGTGGGTAGAGGGGGAGAGAATCTCAAGCAGACTGCCCACTGAGTGCCAAGGCCCAGGTGGGGCTCTGTCCCAGGACCCATGAGATCATGACCTAAGCCGAAACTGAGTCGGATGCTCAACCAACTGAGCTACCCAGGTGCCCCTTCATTATGGTTTTGAGATTACTTTTGAAAAGGTTTACTTATTTTTTTTTAAGATTTTATTTATTTATTTGACAGAGCGCGCACATGGGCAGGGAGCCTGACATAGGGCTGGATCCCAGGATTCTGGGATCATGACCTGGGAGCCCAAGGCAGATGTTTAACCAACTGAGCTACCCAGGCGCCCCTAAAAGGTTTATTTTTAAAATATGTGGGCAGTGTGAACATTTGTTTTATTCTTTTTATTCCAATTTCTTTCAGCCGTCTTTAAATCCTGAATATGAGAGAGAACCAAATCAGAATAAATCTTTAGCTGCAGGTGTATGGGGTAAGTAATTTTTAATCTATCTTTGAGGGGTATAAAATGTTTATAGGTTTCACTTTTTTGTGTTTTTAAAAATAAATAGGCTAGAATTAAACTAAATATGTTTTTGAGTGCTCAGCTACATAAAAAGGTAGCACTTACCTTTTAAAAACAAGATATTGGGGTTAGAAAGAGTTTGATTTGAAAGACTTGATTTGTGCGTATTAGTACCATTAAGTATACTCGTGAGTTCAGTTTTTTTTTTTAAGGGTTATAAGTTAATGTAATGAATCAATGTCATTTCAAGAGCAGCCTGATAATCTAAGGAAACAAAAAACTTAGTTTAAATTAATTTTTAGTTTTTCACAGTTGAAAACTTACTTAACTGGAAAGATAAGTACTTCTAATCATCCTGTGACATAAAATTAATCTTTTTACTTACAAAAATGGTTATACATAGAGCGTATTAAATAATTGTATAAATTTGCCTGTGGAACTAATCTATGTTTGAAATTATTTGCCTTTTTGATTGTCAAAACTTAATGACATTTTTTGGGTAATGATTCCCTTTTCATTAAAACTGCTGAGTTTAATAATTTGATAGCATCTTACAGAAGATTAAACTGCACTCATAGTACAAATCAGACAGCTTTTTATAGATTTCAAGTGAAGTTTAAAATAATGGAAAAATTTTAATATGAAGATTTGATATCTGAAAAATTATTTGATGCCAAATTCAAAGGTGATGAATCCACTTTGGAACTTCTACACATGTTCATTTGTATTTTCCTATTGAAAATTATCAACTTACCAAAACAAAAGGATTGTGGCTTGTGACAGCATACTAGTCTTAATGACAAAGGCATTATTTTAAACTTTGCCACTTCCTCTGCTGTTCTTTATTGTATTTATGGGGTGATACTCTGGGGAATTACCTTGTTTTCTTTTAATCTCCCGATTTATTTAAGGGCTTTTTGAGGGTGGGGGTGGGGGTGGTCAGACACTTTTGTTAGAACCATGTGAATGGCATTGTTTTTTCTGTATTGCAAATTAGTATTTCTACCACTCTCCCCAGGCCTACACGCCCAGACACACACATACCCAACCAAAAAAATCTCCCAAGCTCCTCTCTTAGGTATGTTTCCTTATTATTCAGTTTTTCTGGGAACAGCTGATTGCTTAAGAATATAGAACCACCTGGAAGGTGTTAAATAGAATCTCTAAGAAATTAGGAATAATTTGGATTTGATTAGAATGAAAGTAAATAAAAAATCAATGTCAGTGAGCATTTGTCATATAAAACTACCTATAGATACTATTGGTACTGATCCTTGCTTAATTTAATAATTTTAGAAATGATTTAAAGGCAAATACATCTTTGAAAATATTGAGAATAAAATGTATTAATATAAAGATTTTGGTTCTGCTGTTTCAGGGTTGGTCTAAGGATTTTGAGCACTAGTTGAAAAGATGTTTAAAAGGAAGATGTACTCTTTACTGTGCCTTAGGTAAACTAAGAAGTGTGTCTGCATTAGAAAAAAGAAAATGGTTAATTGTGGCTTGATTAACTGTTAAATTCCCAGTACTTCCCATAGGAATACAATGAAGTTTTCATTGTATTACACTTCACTATTCCTTTCTCACTTCCCCCCTGGGTTCCCAAATACTGTTTTCCCCATTGCAACATTTAAAATAGCAATGTTCCTGAGGAAGACATGAGAGAATTTTAGGAAAGACTTCAGTAGAACTTTTCTAGTGCTACTTCCTTCCAGGTAAGTAAAAATTTAATAACAGAAATGTAATAAGTATTAAAAAAACAAACAAACCAGTTTGTCCCTGAAACTGTCCTTTTGTAGATCAGAAATTGCAAGAGTCTAAGCAATAATATCCCAGCTAAAAAAAAAAAATATTTGAGGGAAAGTAGTTAACCTGCTTAAAATACAGTTACATAAGTTTAATTTTACTTAGAACTTAATTAGCTTTTTTGGAAACACCTTCATGTAGCTTTTATCTGTGACTTCTTTATTATTTTGATCTTAATTAGGATCACTGTTGTTGAGTGCCTAAGATTAATGCTTACTAAAATTATCTCTATGTCCTTAATAATTTAAAACTAAAAAAGGTACTTGAGTGTGCCTGTGACAATTTAAAAATATTAAGTTGTGTGACTGATTTATTTGGGAGGTGAGAAAGAGAAAAAATGATGTGTATGTGTTTGTATGCTATTTGAGACATAATTAGTGATTGTTGATTTGTGTGTTTTCAGAAGTCCTACTGGCTGTTTTTGTGTTGATGATTATGTCAGCAATATATTACTGGCAGAAGCTAACATTTAGTACTTAAGATACTAAATAATGAAAAATTTCATTCACTAGTAATTAACTTAAGCATAGTCTTGTTTCAGCTCAGCATTTTTGTGTCTTTTCCTTGGTAACTTGATCTTTCCTGATTTTTGCTCATATTTGATAATGAAGCATTTTTATTTGTTTAGCTTTCTAAAAGCACATTAGTGACTATTTCTTAAAGATGGGTTATTTTCTAGAGAATTCCAGTGATAGTAGCCAAAAGCATATAGATTGAGTGACATGTTATATTGAGTTAGGTTATGATGAAAACCAGTAAGTTTTTTTTTTTTTAAATGAACTTTGTAAAATAGAATTAAGAGAAAGGAATAATCCTTCTTGAATGTCTTTGTAAAAGCACTCTTTTGATAGTTTATATGTGGAAATGGCTCTACTTTCCTTTAATATTTTTTATGAAAATCGTTGTTAAACTTGTAACAAGAAGAAGAAAAAGGTATTCCAACATATGTTCAGGGTTGAAAAGGGAAAATTAATAAGATTTTATTAGACAATTTGACAGAAGTAAATTTCAGTGGGTCAGAGTTAGAAGTATTATTTATTCATCACGTAAGTTGTTATTCTTTGAGAAGTGTGAATAATGTAGGGGACCTTGTTAAAAACACCATACCCCTACTGTTGGCATAAATTATACGTTAGTGAATCTCATTTGTTTGAGGCTCACATTTCTATAAATCAAAACAGATTTGTACAGAAAATTTTAAAAAATTGAAAACCAAAAAGATTAAAACTGCATCAATTTATATAAATCAGAAACATTTAATTTTCTGCATTAAAATTAGTGTTCACAATCGGAAATTGTCTTAATTGCTGTGGTACAGATTGAGTTTGATATTTGTGTATTGTGTCTTATGTGACTAAATTTCCTCTTCAAGTTAGTGTGAAAATTTAATTCACATGTATTTCACCCTTCATTTGGCTGTATGCTTTTGTTCATACATTCAGATTGCCTCTTTTCTTAGATCAAGATAATAAGGAACCTAGATCAGTAACTTGGCATCAGAAAACAGTGGACTTTGACCTCACTTGGTAGTATGCACTTACAGGCTTCTCATTCTGAACATTTAGTTATAGGCCTATTAGTAGTATTTTTAGTTGGGGATGGTAAACATTTTGAAGTATTTGGCCTAGCAATACTTTAATTTCCGTTTTCTCCACTGTATAATATAGTGGTTAAGGGTATTTGCTTTGGAATCAGATAGACCTGGGTCCAAACATTAGGTCTTTTACTTACGTAATGGTTATTTAGACTTTGGGCAGATGACTTAATCTGAGTGAATTTTCTGTGAGATGAGGATGATCGCAAATTTTTTTTTTTTTTAGATTTTATTTATTTGTCAGAGAGCGAGCACAAGCAGGGGGAGTGGTAGGCAGAGCAGGCAGAGGGCGAAGCAGACCCCTCGCTGAGCAAGGAGCCTGATGTGGAACTGGATCCCAGGACCCCGGGATCATGACCCGAGCCAAAGGCAGACACTTAACTGAGCCACCCGGGTGTCCCGAGGATGATCACAATTTTAATGAGAAAAGCATTGTTAATATTAAATTGTATAAAATATTTAACTATGAAATCAATTTGTTGTATAAAATCCTTGATCCCATTACAGGTGTGTAATGAATGTTAGTTATGTTCAAATCTAGTAAGCAGTGCATGTTCTAGTAGATTTATTAAAAAGCAAAAGGAATTTCTAAGTGAGAGATCAAAGAATAAAGTAATAAGGGACTGAATCTGAAAATATATTCAAGATACTTACATGGAGAGTAGTGGAAGACAGGATGAAAAATTGAGATGTCCTCTCTTAACTATACATGTTACCAAATTACTTTGTGCTACAGATGGCACTATTTTAATGATAACTTTTTCTCCAAAGAATTGAGCTAGTCCTCCTCCCACCATTGACTTTGTATTTAAGGAAAAGGACTATTATATTCATAAATCTTGGGAGAGCATAAATAACAAGATAATAAAGGGATATTTAAAGTCAGTTTCTGTTAGATTACAGTTTGTAAGGATAGTGGAAAATGATGGTATGAAAATCTTAAACCAATATTTGCCTTCAGGTGTTTGTTTTTTTTTTAAGATTTTATTTATTTGAGAAAGAGGGGAGGGGAGAGAGAGAGACTGAGCCAGGGGAGGGACAGAGGGAGAAGCAGACTCCCCCCACTCAGCAGGGAGTCTGCTGTGGGACTTGATCCCAGGACTCCAGGATCATGACCTGAACCAAAGGCAGATGCTTAACCAACTGAGCCACCCAGGCACTCTGCCTCCAGATGTTTTAAACTTATATTTAAAAGAATACCTGCTTATATGAGCTTGAGATAATAAGGTCATGTAATTTACAGAAGGAAGCACTTTCTAGTTCTTTTTTATTTAAGTGTTAAAGTCTTTCGCCAGTACGTAAATTTTCTCTTTTAAATAATAAGCAGTTTGGGTTTTTTCATATAGTTTACTAGTTGACAAAGTAAATGGAGAAAGTAGAGAAGGAGACATTGGATACTGTTTGAATCCAACAGCTTCAGTACTTTGAAGATTTAGGTCAGGAGAATTTGTAGAGAGAATCTGAACAGATGAATACGTTTGTAAGTACAGTTGACCTTTGGACAATGCAGGAGTTGGGGGCCTTAATGCCCCCTCCCCACTCAGTCGAAAATCCATGTATAACTTTTGACCCCCCCCCAAAAAAAAACTTCTTTCTAATAGTTATTGTTGTTTGGAAGCCTTACTGTTAGCACAGGTGATTAACACATTTTATATATTACATGTATTATATATTCTTAAAGTAAGCTAGAGAAAAGAAAACATTAAGAAAACCGTAAGGAATAGAAAATTGTACTTTTATTTATCGGGGAAAAAACCTGCATATAGGTGGACTGGTACAGTTCAAACCTTGTTATTCAAGGGTCAACCGTAATATAAAGTGAATATAAATGACTCTAAGTTTGGCAACTAGTGCTGCCATCACGCTTTACATTTATGTAATGATTGCTGTTAAGAACACGTTCTCATTTTTATTTTTATTTAGTTTGAGAGAGAGGGAGCGTGCAAGTGGGGAGAGGGAGACAATCTAAGCAGACTCCTGAGCTCAGAGCCTGACGAGGGGCTCTATCCCAGGACCCTGGGATCATGACCTGAACTGAAATCAAGAGTTGGATGCTTAACCGACTGAGCCACCCAGGCACCCCCACTTTCTTATTTTTAAGTGGTCAGGCTCAGTTTATTCAGGATAGTTGCACAGGACTTAAGTTAGTCTGTATTATGTTTATTTCTGTCACAATTTTTCTCATTTTCCATAATGTTAAATCAACCTAAAATTTGATACAATATTGAAATATAATTGGAAGCGTATTGGGGATAGTATTTGACTTTTTTGGACATTTTTTTTAGTATTTTTTAAAAAACTTTTCACAGTAACTCTGTGACAGGAACTATTGATTTTCATTTTATAGATGAGAGAGTTCATAAGATTAGAGCAAGATTCTATAAATTTGGTACACAGTACATGTCTTAACCTGTACTCTAATATTTGAATATGAATGCCTGATGAGTGCATTAGCACCATGTCTGCTGCTTTTCTCTCTCAAACCCTATCATCTTCCTTTAGGTACCTTTATCATCTTTTACTTTGCTGCTTAGTCTTCTATGATTGATTTATTATGCTTCACCTTTCTTCTTCTTTTTTTTAAGTACACTTCACACCTAACGTGGGGCTTGAACTCACGACTCTGAGATCAAGAGTTGCATGCTCTACTGACTGAGCCAGTTAGGCATCCTTTCACGTTCTTTTTTAATAGAGTGTTTTATCTTTGTACTAAAGGCCTTTTTGAGGAAGAAGCCAGAATATTTCTTGCTCTGGATGTCTAAGAATCCAAATTTAGGAAAGTGAATTTTGTAGTCAGGTACTATGTTGAGGCTTAAAGATAATATACCTGTTTTGCTTATGTATTCTCTTTCTCTTTGACCTTTTAATTTTGATTGTTCATGCACAAAATATTTTACTTTTTTTTTTTCCTCGAACCTTCAGCCTTCCATGTGGGATCATTTTCCTTCTGCCTGCGGTACATTGTTTAGGATTTCCTTTAGTAGGGATCTTTTCTTAGTGGTTGATCTTTGAACAAAAGTTTCACTTCTGCCCTCTGCCATGTATGTTTTTTTTCAAGTCCTGTTTATAATCCAAGATTTTGTAAGGCTGATTAGTCCCATCCTCAGCTGTTAGGTTCCTTTGTGGATACGCTAAAGTTTTTTTCTTTATTTTTTTCTCTAGAAGTGTGAGGTTGACATCACCTCTTGCAGATGACCCTTTTCCTGTTGTATTTGTTTTCTTCCCTCATTATAGTAATTTTAACATAAGGACCTACTAAAAGGTAAAGAAGATAAATGTGTGCTTAATGGGCCATATTGAACTGGAAGTGCTTCTCAGTCATGTTTGAATTTCTTTAATTGTGGTGTACTGATAGAAATGTCCTCTGCTTCAACACTTGAATTTCTCTGAGACCTTGAAACTTAATACCGTATGCATTTCCCAGCACCATTCATTCCCGATTCCTGAGTTTCATTTAGAGTTTGAATACCAGGCTGTTAAGAATTTCTCTTAAATTTGAATTTTAAGAATCGCTAATTTCTCTCTCTTTTTTTTTTTACAATTTTATTCACACTGTCGTCATCTGTTTACCAGAAGTAATAATTGCAAAACTTAAATTGTTTAGTGCTATTTCTAGCATTCTGCATTCACCTGTGTTTGAGATCTTTATTCTTAATTTTTGTTTTGTTGACTTAATTTTCTACGTTCTTTAGAAAAGCTGTATATTGCTTATTTAATTTCTGTGTTGTGTGCCTGAAGATTTCTTTCTTAGCCTTTATTTCTTAGGTCTTTTAAGGCCTCCAAGAAGTTGGAATGTTTGCCTTAGTAGGTGAGCCATATGTTTAACCTGTGCAAAGATTTGCTATTTGCTCTAGGTCCTTGTTCTTTTGTACTTCACCATTAAAATAAATGAAGCATCGTACCAGCTGTATATTTTGAGGAGTTTGAAGCCTCAGATAAACTTTGAGAGTACCTTCATGTCCCTCCAAATCCTTGTGTAGTTTAGTTTTTGAGATGATTTAGTAGAAAGTTTGGTTTAGTTTGTTTGAGGTTGGGCATCCTCACAAACATGTAGGCAACTTGTTATGCTAATTTTGATTTAGATTTTCTAAGCTTTCTCCCTTAAGTTAATTCTTTTACTCTAAGCTCTCCAACTATGAAAGTGATACTTTGAGAATTTTTCTAAGGGAGGAAACACTTCACAATAATTGTGAACATGCTCATGTGTAACACCTACACTAACTAAACTCTAGGGGTATACATAAACTAAACTCTGTGGGCAGTTTTCCATGTTTTAACAACTGCAGTTTTCTTGAGAAAAACGCTTTGAGTTAGCAGCTATTTGTAGTACTATCTTCAGAAGGGTTGAACTCGTTGCCCTGTAACTTTTGCATAATGCCTTCATTGTAGTTAGATGGGCAATAAATGTTTGAATGACTTGGTATTGTGAAAATAGAATTCTATTTTCTGTTAGTCATAACTTTAATAGAAATTTAGAAATAGAAGGACTGTAGTTTCTTGTTTATTGGTAATAACTATATAAGTGAGATAAGAATGAGAAGGAATTAGGAAAAATGTCTTTAAAATGGAAAAGGCAAAAATATAATGTACTTTATCTTCCAAGTCTTAGGCACAACTAGGGTGAAATTTGCATTTAAAAAAACTAAAAATGTTAGAGTGTAAATTAATCTTGATTTGGTCATAGTTAATATTCTAGGCCACTGTTGAGCTGAAATCATCTGTATTACTTGACATTGCTCAATTCTTGCTGTATTCTGTTTGATTATGTTGTAGCTTTTATTTCTGAAGCAGGAATATAGCTCATACTTATTTAGCTTAATTATTTTATCCAGGAAGCAGCTATTATTTTTAAATATAATCAAGGTTTGGAATATGCTGTTTTTTGGGTGATTTAATTTTATGCTAAAATTTAAGCTGTGTGTAACTCTTGCTTGTGCTTTATTTATGCAGAATATCCTCCGAATCCTAAATCTAGAGCTCCAAGGATGCTGGTCATTAAGAAAGGTAATACAAAAGACTTACAGCTATCTGGATTCCCAGTGGTAGGAAATCTTCAATCACAACCAGTTAAGAACGGGACTGGTCCAAGTGTTTATAAAGGCTTAGTCCCTAAACCTGCTGCTCCACCTACAAAAGTAAGTTCTAAATTGTTAAAATGCAAGTTTTAAGTTGGTACCAATTTGAGTTACTTAGGAAAAGAATGTTAAAAATTTTACACCAAAGTGAGGGGGTTGTTGGTGGGGTACTGACTGTTAAGTGGGAAGAGTTGACTCATTGTGTGTCATTAATTTTAGTTACTTTTTAAATGGTGCGTTTGTCCATGTATATGTTTTCTTGTTTCACTAGTAGTAAATGGAATCAAAAATTTCGTTTTGCCAGATTAATCTATGATATATATGCTTAATAATATATAGTGCTGTTACCTTGGTGTTCGGTTTTATGTTTTTGGAGCTCCCACTTGTGTTTTTTGATAAAGCAAACCTAACTTCAGGTTGATAAAACTTTGAAAAAAATAACATTGCAGCCAGATGTTTTTATCTGAATGCCAGCCTTTGATTTTATTTGTAGGAAAAGATAGAAGAGAAATATGTAGGAATGATTAAGATGTAATACAAAAATAATTGTTTTATGAGTTGTATGTGTAGTCATTTTTATACTGTAGGGTTCACTTTGTTCTCCGTATAATCTGTTTTTGAAACACATTAATGTTTGTATGTTTTTCTTTAGCCTACACAATGGAAAAGCCAAACTAAAGAAAATAAAGTTGGGACTTCTTTCCCTCATGAGTCTACATATGGTGTTGGCAACTTCAATGCTTTTAAATCAACTGCCAAGAATTTTAGTCCATCAACAACTTCAGTGAAAGAGGTATGTCATCTGGAATTATTCCTGAGGAATGCAGCATATTTTAATTATGATAATTTAATTAACAGTGGGCAGAAGGCATAGATTCATTAAATGAATATATTAAAATGAGGTATTTCCGTTCCTTCGGAAGACTTGCATTGAGATACTTTGATCTTTGCTAATCATTTTTGCCCTTTTTAAAGTAGGAATAATTTAAATATTTTTAAACAAAATTCCCAAGTATCCTAAAATGTAGAGAAAATAATACAGTGAAATGCCCACTTAACAATCAGCCACAAGTACAGATTTTTAAAAGAATTATGACAATTGCAATTTTGACATTTGTGATAGTTATGCTGTAAGATTGAACCTTGACTAAAAATGAGGATTTGTATCATACAATCTTTTGGGAATGATGGACATTTTGTTAGTGTTAACACTCAAGGGGCCAGAGAGGAGAGGAGGAAGAGAAAGATCAATATTGTTATTTTATGGACTTTGAATGCCTGGTAGCTTAAGTATCTCTCTGTCATTGGACCAAGTTTCTGAAGTTTCTAAGACCAGGGAGTTCCCTGATTAGTTCAGGGTCAAAAGGCATTTGTTTCTATGTTGCTACACTTGAAATTGCCCTGTGTACTGTACTGGAACATCATAGCCCCTCATTTAGTGTTATGTATGTATGTATGTATGTATGTAGGTATGTATTTATTTATTTATTTAAAGATTTTATTTATTTGAAAGAGAATGAGAGAGAGAGAGAGCACATGAGTGGGGGAAAGGTCAAAGGGAGAAGCAGACTCCCCGCTGAGCAGGGAGCCCGATGCGGGACTTGATCCCAGGACTCCAGGATCATGACCTGAGCTGAAGGCAGTCGCTTAACCAACTGAGCCACTCAGGCACCCTACTGGTTTTTAATAAACCAGTAAACTTAGAAATTCAGAACTGGGATGAGAGGACCAGCATTCTCAGCTGGTAATAGTGGGTTAGATTCCTTATCGTCTGTAGACATTATTGCCAACAGTTAGGCATTATGGTAATTTTCCTTGGCTAAAAATCCTGTGACACAGAGTTTTAACATTCTATTTTCTATTGTATTCCACTGTCAAAACAAAACACCAAAAACAAAGGGACTCTAGTACATGTCCCTCCCCATCTCCCTCCTGCTCTGCCACAAACATTTTCCTTGGTGAAATCCTACCTGATAAACTCTGTGTATCTGTTTGTAAATAATTATAAAATAGATTTTATTGGAGTTGTTTAAATTAGAGCCTTAGAATTCTGTCCTGTATGTATTATAGGCATATTTAAATAGGTTTACGATGTTTTATAAAATTATATTTAAGCTTTCAATTTAGAACAACAGTTGTTAGTAGTGTCAGACCTTAATTGTTTTATGGGATAAGAAAAAATTTTACTCATTCAGTGGGATAAATAAAACAGGGATAGAGGAAAGTAAGACTTGAAAATCAATTTTGTATTGTGAGTAGGGTGAAATAGGAAGTTGTGGTAATTAACTTTATATTGATACTGTCTACATATTTATTAATATTTCTGAATTTTTTTCTTAGTGTAACCGCTCAAATTCCTCTTCACCTGTTGACAAACTTAATCAGCAGCCTCGTCTAACCAAACTGACACGTATGCGCACTGATAAGAAGAGTGAATTTTTGAAAGCATTGAAAAGGGACAGAGTAGAAGAAGAACATGAAGATGAAAGTCATGCTGGCTCAGAGAAGGTAACTCTTGGTTTGACATTAACATATCATTGAAATATTTGGGAGATACCCTTTAAGACCTTTGAATAAACTTTAATCAAGATAGTCATCTCTGTTTAAAAAAAAAAAAAAAAGTCATCTCCCTGAAAGCAAGGCTAGTTTACTATTTGTATAAAGAATGACTTCTTTCGGAAGTAGATTTTTATCATTCTTTTGTTCTATGCAAAATGATGTTTTCTTCTCTGTTGTCCCGTCTTGCCTACTTTAATCCTTTTGATGGCGTTTGTTGAATAAATGTGAAGACATAGAGTCGGAAAGCCGTGGGTATCCTTCACAGCTTAATTTTATATCTTCTGAGGAGGTCTCCTAAACTTAATGGTTATAATACTTATTATATGGAAATCTAACCAGAATCTCTTAAGGTTTTCAACAGCTATATTCTCTAACTCATTCTTTTTTTTTTTTTAACTCCCTAAAAATCAGGATGAGGATTCATTTAATTTGCATAACAGCAATAGTACTCACCAAGAAAGGGATATAAACCGAAACTTTGATGAAAATGAAATTCCACAGGAGAATGGCAATGCCTCAGTAATTTCCCAGCAGATCATTCGGTCTTCAACCTTCCCACAAACTGATGTTCTTTCCAGTTCACTTGAGGCAGAACACAGGTTAGTACTCATTTTTACTTTTTTCTCTGCATGTTTTACATCCAGGGTTTTAATATTAGTGTAGAAATCTTGTGATTTATTTAACAGTTTTATTGAGCTGTTTACCACAAATTTCGCCTATTTTAAGTGTACAGTTAATGATTTTTGGTATATTCAGAGCTGTGCAACTGTCTTCACATTCTGATTTTACATTTCTATCTCCCCTAAAAGAAACCTTGTGGTCATTTGCATTTATTTCTATTTTTTCCTCTGTGTCTTAGGTAACTACTAATCTGTTTTCTTTACAGATTTGCCTTTGCTGGATATTTTCTTCACATAGAATCATATATTGGTGTTTTATGTCTGGCTTCTTTCACTTAGCATAATGCTTTCAAGATTCATTTTGTAGCGTGTGTCACTACCTTGTGTATCTTTATTAATAGTACACTATAGCTTTTATCACATTTTGTTCATTAGTTTTGATGGGCATTGAGTTGTTTGTACTTGATGAGTATTCTGGATAATGCTACTGTAGGAGCATTCATGTCTAACTTTTTGTATGGACATGTTTCTTGTTCTTTTGGTGGGTGGATATCAGGAGTGGAATTGCTAGGACATAAGCTTAACAGTTTGAGACTGCCAAACTATTTTCCAAAATGACTACCATTTTACATTCTCATCAACAATATATGAAGGTTCCAGTTCTGCATATTTTCACCAACACCTTTTACCATCTGTCTTTGATTTAGCCATTCTGATGGATATGAAGTATCTTTTTGTGGTTTTTAATAATGCATTTCACTTTAAAAATCAGTGTTGACTGTCTTGAGTATCTTTTCAAGTACTTGTTAGCCATTTGTATGTCTTCTGTGAAGAAATACCTGTTGAAATTCATTGCCCATTATTAAATTGTATTATTTGTCTTATTGAATTGTGTAAGAGTTCTGTATATATTTTTTTAATATAAGTCCATAATATATAATTTGCAGATATTTTTTCCCATTTTGACTTGTTTTTTCATTTTTTCAGTGGTGCCCTTTGAAATATAAAAACATTACATTTGGTGAAGTCATTTTATCAGATTTTTTCCCCTTTATTCCTTTTTGCATGTTTCGTTCATGGTGTGAGGTATAAGGGTCCAAATTAATCCTTTTCCATGTGGATATCCAGTTGTCTCAATATGTGATTTATTTTTTATTGCAAACTTTCAAGAGCACTTTGCGCTTCCATTATTACAGTCTTTAAACAGTTTTTAAATAGGGAACTCAAGTTTAAGAATTGAAGAGTATTGAAGTCTAGAGTGAACTTTTATGTTTTCTTCTTCTAGGGTTGTAGAGGTAAGAGCAGGTATTGTAGAAATTTCTTAACCCTTCATGTGGTCTTAAAATAAACCACAGGGTTCAGCATTAGTATATGAAGGACTTAAGGACTTCTGCTTAATTCCTTTTGATTTTTTTGTTGTTTTAATTAAGCAGACTTTTATTAAAGCTTAAATTGTGGTATAGAGATATACTTCAGCTGATCTAACTCAAACACCATGAAGGGAGAAATTATGGCACCAAAACTTACCCTCTCTACCATATATACTAGTATTAATTTTCATTTTTTTTCTATTGAAGACCTTATTTATTTGAGAGGGAGAGAGAGAGCATGAGCTGGAAGAGGGGCATAGGGAGAGAGAGAAGCAGACTCCTCTTTAAGCAGGGAGCACTTTGTGGGGGCTGGATCCCAGGATCCTAAGATCCTGACCTGAGCTGAAGGTGGATGCTTAACCGACTGAGCCACCCAGATGCTCTTACAGTTTTCATTTGTATAGGCTTTGTTCCATACATATTTATACAGTTTTTCAGTGTAACTACTAAAGCAATAAAATGCTAATATGTACAGTTATATGGTCATATCATTACCCTGTAATTGCTTTGTGTAGATTGAATTTTTTTTCCATTAAAAATTTTTACATCCTGGGGCGCCTGGGTGGCTCAGTTGGTTAAGCGACTGCCTTCGGCTCAGGTCATGATCTTGGAGTCCCGGGATCGAGTCCCACATCGGGCTCCCTGCTGAGCAGGGAATCTGTTTCTCCCTCTGACCCTCCTCCCTCTCATGCTCTCTGTCTCTCATTGTCTCTCTTGCAAATAAATAAAATCTTAAAAAAAAAAAAAAATTTTTTTACATCCTGAGATGCCTGGGTCGTTCAGTCCTATTTAGCGTCCACCTTCGCCTCGGGTCATGATCCCAGGGTTCTGGGATCGAGTCCAATGTCAGGGCTCCTTGCTCAGGGGGGAGCCTGCTTTTCCCTCTGCCTGCTGCTCCCCCCTGTTTGTGTTCTCTCTCTCTGATAAATAAATAAAATCTTAAAAAAAAAAAAGTTTTTTTTTTTTTTAAACATCCTTTAGGACCGGGCTCAATGTGGAGTGATACTTAACAGCCTAGGTGGTTGACTTGACTTTCTGTTTAGTTTCATGCCATTTCTCTTAGAACTTCATTTAATTTTAGGACAGTGGGGACATAGGCTTATACCTACTGTGGAATAACTTTTAAAAATTTATATTAAAGACCCCTTTATGTCTTTGTCTTTCTGGCCCAATTCATACATTATTCTTTATCTCCATGATGGTTTTTGTTCCCCTTTACCAGACCATGTCTTGCTCTTTTTAGATGTGGCTATAACTATTATATATGAGAATGTAGGCATTTGTTTTAATTTTGTAATCCTCCTGTACCAACTTGGACTTCCTTTTACAAATAATTTATTGGGTGGATGATAAATGTGAATGCCCATTTGATGAGAGTTAATTTAACTAGATTAATTTTAAGCTAACTTAACTAGGTAGTATCTTTAAATTTACTTGTTTGGGCAAAACTGTATTTTGTTACTATGCATTTAGTATGAATGGATCAGTAACCACACTTTTTATTCCCACCCAAAGGGTAGGATTCCCTTTACCTCATGATACAGTTTATGACTTGTGACTCTGATCGTAGGCCAAGTAGTGGTTGCAATGTCATACATGCAGAAACTCCTTTTTGAAAAGACAGGTGTAAGTAGACATTTCAGTGTTTTTTCCCATTCTAGTAGAAACATTGTATACCTCCTTTGAAGCCACTGTTCTGTAGTATGGATATAATTCATGAAACTATTTACCTACTGATCAGGGATCCTTCTCTGTGTTTCTTTTTTACAAGTAGTGCTCCTGTGAAGCATCTGGATACCTCAGTTAGTTCAGCGTCTGACTCTTGATTTTGGCTCAGGTCATGATCTCAGGTTCGTGAGATCAAGCCTCTTGTCGCATTCTGTGGTCAGCATGGAGTTTGCTCGAGATTCATTCTCTCCCTCTGCCCCTCCCCCTGCTTGCACTCTTTTTCTCTCAAAAGAAATAAATAAAATCTTTAAAAAAAAAGTGCGCATGTGAATATCCTTTATTATATCCTTAAACATTTGTGTGTGTATAAAACAGACTACTGGGAATGAAGTTGATTGGTCAAATGGCACACATAATTAATCAGATTCTGCCATGTTAGTACCCAAAGATGTTTTTCCAGTTCCCATTCTCACCAGTAGTCATTTAAATATTTCTAGTCAGGCAGTTGATAGAAAAGAATAAGTCTTGTGCAGAGAAAGTGTACAAACCATATGTTCTAATGATAGTAAAAGATGAATTCTAAAAATCTTTTTTAGGGAAATACAGCATAGGCAATAAAAGAATGAAAATAATTACTTGTAGAAACTGTTAAGGCTGTAGTAAAAGTTGAAACTTTACTAAATAGTCAAGTCAAAACTTGAGTACTTTTTTGTTTTTGTATTTGCCTTCAGTATTTTGTGGCAAAAGAAGGTTGAGCCACAGTTACTTAGAAAATACTCTTATAACCCCAATACCTATAATGAATGATTTAATGTTATTATTTCTTCATCTGCAGACATAGTGTAGAAAGCATTTTGGTGGTTTCTTCTTTGGTTCATGAAGATGCAGAGAAGAGAGACTTGACAAGTTCCATACCTTGACAGAGTTTGGTCCTCTGCTGACCAGTAACAGAAAATTGAGAGAATAGGATTTAGGAACTAAGCCAAATAGAGCAAGAAGAGGAGATCCAAAATTGGAATAAACTCTAGGATGGTTGTTGGGGAACCCATGCTGCATAAAGAGATTATCAGTGATGACTACCTGAATGAATATTTCATTATATGTCTTTGTTTTGTTCTGTTTTAAAGACTTTATATTATTTTGTGGAAATGTTGCACATGCTAAAAAGGATCCCAAATCAATAAAAAGAGGAAGTAAATGTGTTACTACTTGGGAACCATTTTAATTTAAATTTCTTAGCTTGAGTTTTCTTTGTGCTTTTGTATAGTGTATGTTTCTAAGTGTTCTACAGATACATATTACTTTTTTTTTGAGGTAACAAAGTTAATGCCTTCTTTTAGATTTTAGGTTTTATTTCTCTGAAAATGGAGTGATATTTCTTTTCCCTGGCTTCAGATTTCCTGTAAACTTTGTGATTCTTAAGTTATGTGCGTATTAAGTACTTGCATAGGTTGAATTTAACAAATCAGGTGCCAGTGATACAGTTCTTAAGGATGACAATTCTTAGTGTAAACTAAAACTTAAAATGAAAAATAATGAAACATATAAAATATTAAAAACACATATATTCTTAGTTTTGTTGTCAAGTTTCAGTATATCATCAGGATAGTGAGGGTAGCCTGAACATTAAGCAGGTGTGGGGGGGGGGGGTGTAGTTGTTGAAAGCATCAAATGAGTGCCAGAGAAATTCAAGGGAGTTTGGGATAGATCTCGTGGCTTGAGTACCAATCAGAAGGAGTAATTCAGAGCTAAATTAAATCTTTAAAAGTGAGACATTAATAGGACAAGAAGGGGGTGTGAAAGGGATATTTAGGGTTGAATACATAACCTAGTTTGTTTTAGGGGCAGTGAGTGAGGTGTCTTGAGGGAGTGTGTAGTCCTTAATGGAATTAGAGATGACATTGAAGAGGCAGGGCCTTCGAGATCTATTCAAGCTTCTTCATTTGAAGAAATAGTTCGGGGAAGTGAAGGAATTTGCCTTTGGCTTATATACCTGTGTGTGATAGAGTAGGAAATCCTCTGCTTCTAAACTTATGCTTTTTCTAATGTAAGAAATTTGAATTTGTGGTAATGGTGTTAAAGTTAAGGAAGGAGTTTGTTCTTTAGGAAGTGGGAAGCAATTGGAAACACTTAGCAGAGGGTATCATGAAAGTGTTAGGTGTATGGGTGATTTGGTAATAGTTTGAGAGAATGAGGAGAAACGCTAATGAAAAAACAAAGGTACAGATCACTGTCACAGTGTATTACTAACTGTGGGGCAAAGTATTCGTTTTGAAAGCTATTCCAGAAAGTTAACCGTTACACCTACTGGAAGGAAAGGGAAAGGTATGAGATTGGACATTTAGGAATGCTTGTCTTCTATACAATTTGAAATAATTTGTTTCATTTGCATTATTGTTTGGTTAACATTCAGTTTTTAATTGTGAAACAAATGATCTAGCAAAAATAGATTGTTTTACCAGTCTAGATCTCTAGACTATGAACTAGGTGGCATTGGGAATGAAAATGCCATTCCATAGGAAGCTGTCTAGGTTAAAAGAGTGAAGACGGTGTGTTGGAAAAGAAGTGTTAAATGATTAAAAGGAATGAGAGAAATAGTAATTGACAACGATTGTGACATTTTGATCTAGAGGGTTTGGTGCAGTATAAACTAACTTGGAAGGAGAAAACCAGAATTCTCTTTGCTTCTTTGCCATCAAGTAGGCAGGTTATTTTACTTACATCATCTTGATTCTTTACATGTAAAATATGGGTGTTGTGTTAAATTTTATTCAGATTCTCTGAGCACTGATATTCTGTAAGATTATTTGAAAAGGTACAAGATCTTTGTGGCAGGCTCAAGTTGAAAGATGAGTAGGTATAAATAAAGTAACATACTTAAGAGAGATAATTATTGGGGCGCCTGGGTGGCTCAGATGGTTAAGCGTCTGCCTTCGGCTCAGGTCATGATCCCAGGGTCCTGGGATCGAGTCCCACATCGGGCTCCCGGCTCAGCGGGGAGCCTTCTTCTCCCTCTGACCCTCTCCCCTCTCATGATGTTTCTCTCTCGCTTGCTCTCTAAAAAATAAATAAAAAAAACTTAAAAAAAAAAGAGAGAGAGAGAGATAATTATTAAAAAAACCAGTACAGACCAATACAATATATGTGGCTGTATAAGAAACAAACTTTGAAATAGTTGAGTCAAATGTATATCAGCTATGACTATGATTTTCATATTTGCCTGACTGGAGAGAAATCATTGGTTCCCTGAAAATGGAGTGCATGTGATTTTTTTTAAAATTTTTTTTTTAAAGCTCTCTTTGCCTAGGGTGGAAGGAAAACAGAATAACCATATTTATTTTACTTACTTAGATCCTAGTTAAGAGCTTTTAAAAAAGTGGTCTTTCTGTTACTGTAGAACAACAATGCTCCTTTCACATTGAAATATGTGTTGAGGTTGATGACTGGCATACACCTTAGAGGTGATATCAACAGGTAAATACACTATAAAATGCAAGGTGGAGGATAAGATAGCTCAGCCTTTTCAAAGTAAAAAACCTAATGAGTAGCTAAGAATATGATAGATTGTGATGATATTAAAACCAGGAGGACTATTGCTTTTACTTTTAGTTTAAGTTTTTAACAATTTTTTTTTCTAGTTTCTGAGCTAGAGACCCTTATGCAAATTTCCAGCCTGGAGAACCTCTGACAACAAAGTTAAAGCAATTGCACAGTTCATTCTTAATCTTACCTAACTACCTTTTCATTTTCAGAATGGAAGCACAGAGTAAACAAGTTGTTTTTTTTTTTTTTTTAAGATTTTATTTATTTATTTGACAGAGAGAGAGACAGTGAGAGAGGGAACACAAGCAGGGGAATGGGAGAGGGAGAAGCAGACTTCCTGCCTAGCAGGGAGCACATGCGGGGACCCTGGGACCAGGACCTGAGCTGAAGGCAGACGCTTAACGACTGAGCCACCCAGGCGCCCCAACAAGTTCTTTTGTGTTGAGGACTTTGTATAATGGATCTGGATGGTGTTTTCTTGCACACAGTGTAAATGGTATTATCCTACTTGGGTGAAGCTCTGAATTTACCTATTTCCTTTTACCTACCTTCTTTTCAGATTGTTAAAGGAGATGGGCTGGCAAGAAGACAGTGAGAATGATGAAACATGTGCTCCCTTAACTGAGGATGAAATGAGAGAATTCCAAGTTATTAGTGAACAGGTGAGAAGACCTGAATCATACAGGTTCACCTTAAATTGCCTTTCCTTAATCAGAACAACATATTACACTAAGGATTTTTTAAGGGAAGGGAGGTTTTATACCTTTCTCTTGAGGAATTTATTAGACATCACAGTATATGTCAGAATTGCCTTTGTTTTAAACTGGTCTGCAGTGCTTAGGAATTAGTATAAATAATATGTCTATGATTTGTCATGTTCCAGACTTTTTTTTTTTTTTTTTTTAAGATTTTATTTGACAGAGAGACAGCAAGAGAGGGAACACAAGCAGGGGGAGTGGGAGAGGGAGAAGCAAGCTTCCTGCAGAGCAGGGAGCCCGATGCGGGGCTCGATCCCAGGACTCTGGGATCATGACCTGAGCCGAAGGCAGATGCTTAACCACTGAGCCACCCAGGCGCCCCGACTGTTTTTTTTTTTTTTTTTTTTTTATAGTACGGGGATAAGAAGTAAAAAGCATCAGTAGCTTCCCATATAGTTTCACCTTTTATCCTTTTCCTTGCATAAAAATATTTCAAGTTCTGAAACATCTTGTTTTTTGTCTCCATAGTTTCTTTTTTGAAAGAGTATTAGGAAATGTTTGTAGAATTGGAATTGATGGATCATATGGTTATCTGTGTTAAACTTTTTGAGGAACCACCATACCATTTTTCCACAGTAGCTGTACCATCTTAATTCTCACCAGTGGTGCTCAAGAATTAATTTTTCGATAGTAGCTATCCTAATGGTTGCCAAGTGGGTATCTCACTGTGGTTTTAATTTGCACCTAGTATTGGTTAGTGATGTTGAGCATGGCCATTTGTGTATCCTCTTTGGAGAAACGTTTATTCAAGTACTTTGCCCATTTTTAATCAGTTGTTGTACTTCTTTATGTATTGTGGATTTTAACTCCTATATGATTTACAAATACTTGCTCACATTCCATAGATAGCCTTTTTACTCTTTTGATTATATTCTTTGATACATGAAAGTTTTAAATTTTTGATGAGGTCCTGATTACCTATTTTTTTAGTTAGGTTCCCCTACTGTTACTGTCATACTCCAGAAATGTTGCCAAACTGAATGTCATGAAGCTTTTCCCCTGTGTTTTCTTTTCAGTGTTCCATAGTTTTGGTTCTTATGTTTAAGTCTTTGATCCATTTGAGTTAGGTTTTTTGTTTTTTGTTGTTGTTGTTGTTGTTTTTTAAGATTTTATTTATTTATTTGAGAGAGAGAGAATGAGAGACAGCATGAGAGGGGGTAGGGTCAGAGGGAGAAGCAGGCTCCCCGCTGAGCAGGGAGCCCGATGCGGGACTCGATCCTGGGACTCCAGGATCATGACTTGAGCCGAAGGCAGTCGTTTAACTAACTGAGCCACCCAGGCGCCCCCATTTGAGTTAGTTTTTGTTTGTATTGTAAGGACCTGCCTTCATTCTTTTGGATATATCTGTCAAAACTGTCAAAAATCATTTGAGTATGCAATTGCTCCTTGAAGAACACAGATCTCAACTGCATGAGTCTACTTAGATGAAGATTTTTTACAGTACTGTGCCTGTATTTTCTCTTAGGATTGTAGTACTGTACCTGTATTTTCTCATCATTCTCTTTAACATTTTCATTTTTTTACCTGCATGGTAAGAATACTGTATATAATATATATAACATACAAAATATATATATTAATTGCCTTTCTGTTATCTGTAAGGCTTCCTAGTCAACAGTAGACTGTTAGTAATTAAGTTTTGGGGAAGTCAAAAGTAATGCATGGATTTTCGACTGCACGGGGTGGAGGGGGCGGGTTGGTGCCCCTAACCCTTGTATTGTTCAGGGATCAACTGTATATGCAAGGGTTTATTTCTGGGCTTTCTATTCCACTGGTCTTTTCTTTTTGATTTTTTGCCAGTACCACATTGTCTTGATGACTTCAACTCTGAAATGTTTAGATACCAGGAAGCATGAAACTTCCGACTTAGTTGTTGTTTTTAAAAATTATTTTGGCTATTTGGAATCCTTTGAGATTCCATATGAATTTTAGGATGGGTTTTTCTACTTATGCAGAAAATAACCTTTGGGATTTTGATAGGGATTGCATTTCATCTGTAGATTGCTTTGGATGTAATATTCACATTAATAATAAGGCTTTTAATCCAGGAATATGGACTGTCTTTACATATATTGGTGTTTTTAAAATTTTTTCAGCAGTGACTTAGAGTTGCATTGTAGAAATTTTTGGCCCCTTTTGGTTGTTTATTATTTATTTCTAAGTGTTTATTCTTTTTAATACTATGGTAAATAGAATTTTCTTACTTCCTTTTCGGATTATTGTTACAGAAGCACAACTGACTTGTGTGTGTTGATCTTCAGTGTGCAGCTTTGCTATATTCTCAGTTCTTGTGTGGAATCTTTAGGGTGTTCTACATATAAGGTCATGTCGTCTGTGAACAGATAATTTTACTTGTTTTCCAATTTCATATTTCTTCCTTCCCAATTTAAATTTTTTATTCAGAAGTTCTTAGTGAACCATGTTATTTTTCATAATGGTTGTGAAGCTAATGATGGGTAAGAGTTTTAAGAGATTTTTTTGTCTTTTTTTTTTATACTGTATTTTACACAAAAACGTTGACTTTCAAGTGCAGAGGGGGATGAGTTTTGACAGGTGACAGATGTATAACCATTATCCCCCTTGGCATTCAATTCTTTACTCCCAGCTGCAGTCTCTGGCAGACATTGACTTATGTTCTGTCACCATAATTTGTCTCTGGAATGTTTCAGTAATTGAACCAAGTACTGTATAGTTTTAGATTTGGCTGCTTTTATGCTTTTGAAACTCACCTGTGTTTGGTGAGTAGTAGTCCATTATATGGATTTACCAGTTTGTTAACCTTTGAGCTGATAATTGTATCATTATAAACAGGAGCAAAGGAGGAGCTGGTTTTTTAGGAGGCCTTTAAAAAGAACATGCTAAGTTAGATGTTTGTGGGAACAGTGCAGACATTTATAGAGAAAATAGAAAAAAGATTTGGGTTTTTTCTTTTTTTAAAAGCTTTTCTCCCCCCCCCCCTTTTTTTTAAAAATCATAGTTCTCCAGCTGATTTCAGACTGTGGAAAGATGAGGCAGCACTGATGATAAGTATGTGAAAAGCAAGGATAGAACTTTGGGGGATGGTAAAGGTGTACCTTTAAGAAAGGGTCAAGGTGTATTTGTAATCATCACAGTGGCTGAGAACACCAGGGGATACATACATGGGCTTTGGTTTTTCTCCGTAAAGGTGGTATGAGGTCATTTGTTCAAAGTGAAGGGGAGGTAGCTTAAATTGTATAATTTAGGTAGAAAGGAAATATGTTATGGAAAATAGAGAATTAAATAGGGCAAAAGGACAATTGAGGGCTAAGACTCTAGACTTGTTATTTCTTGTTTGTCAGAGTCTATAACAAAATTAGCTGTGATGTAAGCGGCTCTTTTCATTTGGATCCTAACCTAATACTCAAGATTTAATGATTAAAAAAAAAAAGAAAAAAACCCCTCTAGAATGTGAAACTTCTAGACAGGCCCAAATAATAATATAGAGGTGGATTTGGCCTTATAGAAGGTTGTATTTAGAGATTTTGGTGTAAATTACCAGAGGCTGATTTTTCATGAAAGAAATTTAGAAGACCAGAGTTATTTGAGAGTAGTGTTGCCATTATTAATGTAACTTAATTTTTTGTCTTTAAATTGTTTCTAATTTGGATTAACCACCCCTTTCCCCACCCCCCCCAATTTGTGATCTTTGGGCCCAGTTCTTACTTATTACCATCTAACCCCTTTAGTTCTGATTTCTCATTTTCAGAAATGGAAGACTATTTTTTTTTTTTCAGTATTAGAATCTCTCTGGCTAAGCAAAGGGCTTTATTTGATTTTGTTATTTTGTGCACCTTATTTGAATACTTACCTACTGGAATAGTTTGTATTCTACTTATTCTGCAAAGTGTGAATAAAGCAGTTTCTGGGGTGTGTTAATAAAGTCCAGTTTGGTCAGAATAATAAAAATAACAGCTAAAGCTTAATGGCTGCTGATTTTATTCTGGTTACATCTGAAGGTATTTAGTACAACTTTCACTTAAGGAAATGAAAATTTGGAAAGGGTTATTTGGTACCTTAACAAGTGATAGGGTTATGTCCACACCTACCCTGTCTGGATTGACAATCTGTGCTCTTTCCACTATGCTAATAATAAACACTAATTTTACTTACTTTTTGGTTTGGTGGATGTTAATTGTGGTTCTCTAAAAGGTAAGGATTTATTCCTTGGAAATACTTCGTTAGAACAGTTGGATCAATTAACTGTATTTAACTAGTTTTCCAGAAATGATACAGGGTAGAATACAATTTTATTAATGTATTCATGGTAACATTGAATTATTACAGTATTCTTAATTTATAAGTAACCCCTGGAGGATAGATTATGTATTTAATATATTTATTTTTGATATTTTAGTTACAGAAGAATGGTCTGAGGAAAAATGGTATTTTGAAAAATGGCCTCATCTGTGACTTCAAGTTTGGACCCTGGAAAAACAGCACTTTCAAACCCACTATTGAGAATGATGACACAGAGACAAGTAGCAGTGACACATCAGATGATGACGATGTGTGAAGGATTTCCTAACAGCTTTAGAAATTTTAGTGTGATACATCTCTCATACAGTTTGGGGTGAATTGTAAAAATGAAGAACTATAATTTATGTAGTAAAATACCCCATTAGAAGATGATTTTTTTGAGGGACTTCACTATGAAGAAAACCAAGAATGTTGTGTTGGGCTGTGTTGAACATTATTTCTTTGTAAATGAATGTTGTAGAAATGAGGACTTTGGTTGATCCAACATTGACTTTCTTCATCACTGCAGCATTTCTCTGACTAGCAATGTGACGATGTAACAAATGAGATTTTCTCATTTAATAATAAAAAAATTGTGTAATGTTTTGCAAAGCTTCTGTCTTAAAATGTCGAACAGGTCTTAAGAAAAAAGGCAGCTTACACTGTTTTGCTTGCAGAGTCCTATCTTTTTCGTACAATGGAAATCTTCAAGTCCACTTTGTGCTCCCCGCCCCCAAAAGGACAATGTAGCATGTTGGCTAAAACTGGAGCAGAGTGCACTAAAACATTAATTTCCTGAACTCAAGTGTTGTACTAGTCACCTTTTAAAACATAAATTGCTCTTTAGCCATTTGTAGTTCGGTAAACGTTACAGGAAAGACTTGACACACTTTCTTCCAAATTTTAAGAGGTGATTTTCAAGAACTTTATTTGGATATGTTGTCAGACCAGGACTTTCAGGGTTGATGGAAGAGTCTTGTGGGAAAACTTATTTTGATAAATTATTACACATGCAGAAAAACTGATCACACTGACTGGATCTGTCCACACATGGAAAATAAACTGGATTTTCAGAATATTGTTGTTCTCTCTAGTGTTCAAGGTTTTGGTTTCTAAACACAATATGCTTTATTTACTTATTAAAACAAAGTTATACTGATTACTTTCTTTACAAAAAAAGTTACGAAAAAATCCTTTTTATTATCAAATGCTTAACAAGTTTATTAAATGAATGTTGTTAAATAGTCACTTTATTTTTCACTTGCATATTTTAGAATCATTACTGTTTCATTGCTGACTGGAAGAGTAATTTGGCTCTGTATATTTGTATTTCGATTTTTCTGGTTTTGTTTATCTGTGTTTGCTTATAGCTTTCCTCATTCCATATGCATCCATGTTTAAATATATGCTGATTGTAAAGGGTGTAATCTCAGAGCAAGAATGTAGGTTTTCCATTAGATTAAGCTAATCATCAGAGTGTTTTCTTGTTTTAAATTGTATTTTCTCAGAAGGCCGCAGTGTTTTTGCTGTTTCTACCTCAAGATCCTGCCCAAACTCCCCAGCTTTCAAGAGAAGCCAGATTTTTTGTTCACACTGAGACTGGTGGTGATGGGGAAATTAAAACAAAAGCACAATTTCATCCCCACAAAACTCAGAGGATGAGTTAGAGTGGTAACAAAGTATTAAATAGGTCTTAAAGTTACCTTTTTAAATAGATTCTTACTATATAATATACCACAATGCAGTCCAGTCACCTAGCGTTAAATGTACTATTACATCTATGCTTTGACAAAGCTTTGTCAGTATCACATAATGAATGTTTGGGGGACTCTTAGATTGCACTGTTTGTTTAACAGATTAATGAAATCTATCAGATGGGAAATGTATTTGCTAACCATAAGCTAGAAGGGACCTGAGAAATGTGGTTTACATTAAAAATCTACCTTAACTGTTTCCACTGAATAGCTTTCAGAAGAGATTTCTTAAAAATTTTCTGGCATCTTCTGCTTTATATTCAGATAATTTTTTTTTTTGGCCTTAATTCTCATCAGCAGTTAAGTAATGTTTATTGTGCATTCATGGCATTGATAATCGAATGTGTTTAGTAAGCATGGTAAGGTACAGTGGTGTTATTAAATGATAGCAACAAGTTTGGTTACTGAGTGGGTGGATCCATACAAAGTATTTCAATAGAAATAAAGCTTAGCATAATTTTAACTTGCTCTCTGAAAAATGGGTAGCTGGTAAAGAGTTTGGACCATATTGTTTGAAAGGGAGCTCATAAGTACAGAAACTAGTTAAATTGCACATCTAGTGTGGAATTGTTGAACTCAGAATAGGCCATGAAGGTCTGGAAAAAAAAAAGTACTTTGGGCTGCTTCATACTCAGTTTCTCGGCAGCAGATTATTTTTTACAATTGACTTTATTAAAGTATAAATTGACGTAAACTACACACTTAAAGTATATAATTTGATAAGCTTTGACTTGTGAAACCATCACTGCAATCAAGGTAGTGAACAATACCTGTCACCCCCAGAAGTTCTTTGGTGTCCCCTCCTTTGTAATTCTTCTCTTATTACTACCTCCCTTCTCTCAGCACTTCCCCCCCCTTTTGGTATGAAATGTAATTAATGAGCAAAAATCTTATGGTAATGGGTTTAAAATAGTATTTCAAAAATTGTATCTTATTTGCTTTATATTAAGGATTAGAATTATTTATATTTCCATAAATCTATTTCTATTAAAGTTGAAATAAATGTAGAAGTGTTAACCTAAAAATAATCAGATTGAATCAATCAGATTTATATTAACTATTAAAAATTAGTGTCTTGAAGGGCCTGGTTCCTATAAACAAATACTTTAAATTCCTTTTGCTAGTGTTTATTATGTACTGTTAGAATATGGTTATATGAACATACTTTAAACTTAGGAATATTTCATAAATGACTTGTTTTTGACTCAAAAAAACTCAACTTGACATCACATTCTACTTGGATACTCCATAATCTCCTACTCATAACTTTATAAAAGAAGTTTTATTAAGTGCTTTTATTTGAATCTAAGTACCTGGATTTAGAAAAGGCACACCCTTTTGAAGTTTTTCAAGTTACACGATAAACTTAGGGATACATTGCTAGGGCTTTTAAGTAATAGGATATCACTAATTGAGAGCTGGATATTATGACTGTCTTTTGACCAGTTACATTTCTGGAGGTTATAATGACCACCTGGCCATGGTGGGGGCGGGGCAGAAATAGAAAAATCCCCGAGCCTGCCAAAGTACTGCAGAGAAGCTTCGGTTATTCTATTTTGCTACTTAATGTTATTTCCTTGCTAAGGGCTGAATGCTAGAACTTAAAAGGTTTGGTGCTCCAACAAAAGAGATTATATAGAACATGGGCACTTTGGGACACATGGACCTGAAAAGTTTGTAGATAAGAGTTTGGAAATGTGTAATTCAGTAATTACCTACTTTAAAAGGTTTTGTAGTTTTTTCTTGTTAAGAGACAAATTGTGCAGTTAATCACTTGATGATTAATTTATCCTGTTAAGTTCACTCCACCTACCCTTATGTAGTATTTGTTTTGTAGAAACTTAATCTGGCACAATGATTGAAGTTTATAGTATGTTAAATCGCAAGATGTTCTGGAAGAACACTTCTGCTTCATGTTCAGTGCAACAGTGTCCTAACTCTTGGTGTGCTTAAGAACCCATAGAGTAGTGGTTCCCAAACGTGTCTGCACATTGGTGTCACTGGAAAGCTTCAAAAAACACACAAAAAATGGTGATTTGAGAACTGGCTTTGCTTCTTACGAGCTGTGACCTTAATCCAGATACTTAATGCTTCTAGATGTTCATATCCCAAAGAGTTACTTTGAGGATGAAAATCATTAAGAGCACCTGGTGTAAATCTTGGGCACATAGTAGCAGCTGCTGCATAAATTTTAGCTGTTTTTTCACTGCTTAACACCATGTTACTCAATAGAAAGCTTCAAGGGGCAGGTAGTGGTGGTTTTAAAATTACATGTTAGATTAAACAGGTGGATCTTCAAATGGTTGTATATGATGAGAAAGAAGCATCTGGTTGAGTTCTCAATGAATTAAGACTGAGCTGTTTGAATCTGCTTCATTTTTTTTTGGTATTATGTTGAGCTGTGAACTAAGCTTAATAATCTGATTTAATCTTTAAAGTGAGGTTTATGAGTTTTCTGAAATGTAATCATTGCACTTTAATGGTAAATCATGTCCTTGTGAACTAATTACAAAGATGGCCTTCAGTGCTTTCAAATCTTTAGAGTTGCCTCCAACAGTTACATCATTTCATGCTATTTAACAGTTCTAAGCTGGAGTTTGACTCCATTTCTTTCTTTCTTTTTTTTTTTTTTCCATTTTTCTGGGCTGCTAAAGATGACCAGAAAATGGGCTGGTGAATTGTGATGAGAGGGAAATAACCTTTCTCTGGCTTCTTACCCTTAAATGGGCACTATCATGAGAACAAACTCAGTGAGTCTAGGTGACATTGATGATTTGAAGATTATAGGTGTCAGCTTTAGCATAAGAAGTTTATGATCCTGTAATGGCATTTTTATTTAGATATGAGTGCTTTTTTCAGTAGGGAATATGCCTTTGTTGTCATAGCCTTAATTCCATTTTAACATGGTTTTCTTTAACGACTGAGAAAAGAGCAAACTTTAACTCAGTGAGATTTCCCTTCAGTTAGTCTGAATACTGTTAATAAGTAGATGTAGTTGCTTTATAAGAAGTTCATTTGGTTAGGTGAAAATTTTTAATTAGAACATAGTTAACATACAGTGTTAACATTAGTTTAAGTTGTACAATATAGTGATTTAACAATTCTGTACATTACTCAGTGCTCCTCACAACAAATGCACTCCTTAATCCCCAGAGGGGGGAAAATTTATTTGGAGTTTGTTCCCCTTAAATCTGGATGCAATGTCCTGACACTATTAAGCAATTTTTACTATTTTGGTGAAATGAGTTGCAGAGTTAGTCATTTTGCAGAATAGATAAAACCTATGTGTTGAGAAGTAAGGAGAATAGAGACCATGTCTCATGCCCAAATAGAGGCATAGAGGTTTCATGGCACCTATTAAGATGTGTGGAGTTTCATTTTGGGAGATTTTTTCTGAGTTGGGTGTTGGCAAGGGTAAAGGGTAGATACTAAATATTTTAGTAAAGGGTATCTGTAAAGGGTAGATAATATTTTAGACCATGTAATCTCATGCAACCACTCTGTCATTGTAGCATGAAACCTGCCATAGACAATACATAAATGGATGGATTATGTCTTCTGCAATAAAACTGGCCAGCTGGGGGTGGTAGTTTGCTGATAACGATTATAAATATTAAGGACCAATTCTTTCTTTGTAAACTTTAAAGTGAAAGAGCTGTGGTATTTAATCTTTACACCATTACCAGGATGATCTTTGAGTCTTAGAAATTGCCTAGCTTTTAAAAGATTAATTTTGCCCCGGGCGCCTGGGTGGCTCAGTCGTTGAGTGTCTGCCTTCAGCTAAGGTCATGATCCCAGGGTCCTGGGATCGAGTCCCACATTGGGCTCCCTGCTCACCAGGAAGCCTGCTTCTCCCACCAGGAAGCCTGCTTCTCCCTCTCCCACTCCCCCTGCTTGTGTTCCTGCTCTATCTCTCTGTCAAATAAATACATAAAATCTTAAAAAAAAAAAAAGAAAAAGATTAATTTTGCCCCTTTTGGTAAACATGGTTGTAGTATTGTGTCCACACAGGATCAAATATATTGCATCCTGAATCACACTGAAAGAAGTGCACATTTATCGGTGCAATACAATAGTATTTTAGTGAGAAATGGGAAAACCTTAGTAAATCATGGGGACGCTTTTGAAAGGGCAGCCCTGGTTTCCCTTTCTCCTCTAAAAGTAATTTCTTTCCTGACTTGTTACTCTGCCAGCGTTCTCTACTTTGCATTTTTATAAAGTTAGAAGTTTTGAGTTTTTCTCATTTGGCTTATGCCAGCAAGAATAGGGACCATTTATTCTAAAGAATGAGACTGGTCAAAAGTAGAGCTTTTCTCTGAAGTGATGAAGTATTTGGTAAAGAGTATGTCATCTCTGCTCTGAACATGAATTGAGTGAGAACGAGAAGCATCTCTTCACCAGCAATAGGACATAAAATGGAACAAGAGCTTTGAAATAAGTGCAGGTCCAAGGTTTGGTATTGCAAGTTGCTAATTCCAAGGCATCAGGTTCCTGTCCGAGTTTTGGTCCTTGCATTTGAAGTCTGGCAGGTGCCAGTGAGACAATACCCAGATGATAGCTCAGGTGACTGAAAGCGACAAGTGGTGAAGTTAAGTCTCAGTAGTGCGTGCTTCAGGCTAACAACTAGGCACAGAGAAGAGGGCAGTGCTGAAATTCTTTCTGGAGTGGAGGTGAGGGAAAGGTCGCACGTCTAATAGGGGAAAGAGGTAGAATCAGTGTATTGAATCTGAACCCAGGAACTAGATCTCAGAAACCCCTTCCTCAGCTAGTGAGGCTGCAAGGTGATAATGCAGTTAAGCCACGCCAGAGGTGCCACATGGGCTGCAAATCCATAGAATAAGGAACAAGTTGCTGCAGTTTAAGGACTGAGAACGCAGCCATAATTAATGAGGGCTAAACAGCTGCTAACTGGATCTGAAGTTCAAATGGCCTGCTTTAGCCAACCTGGGTAAGAAGGCATCTGATTGAAGATGGAGAGTAAGTGTACATATGAAGCCTACACTAGTTGACATTTTAAATATGATCAATGACTAATAGTGAATATTTCTTGAATCTGCAAATTCTCAAGTTAAATCATAAATTGACTAAAATGAGGGCCTGCTAGGCCAGGCTCTCTGCTGAAAGTACAAAGAATAAAGATAACCCCTGTGCTGAAATTGATCACAGCCTGGTAGGAAAAACATTGCAAATGAGTTTTCAAGTATGTGTAGTGTATAGGGTTAGCATAGGGCAGGGTCAGAGGGTTCAGGAAAGGCTTTCCAGAGGATATCATAGCTTGGTTTTAATGAATAACAATTTACTAAAGCACAGAGGGCAGAAGGAAATTTTAGGCAAAGGAATTGGCCTGTGCAAGGGCATGCTACAGCCAAAGAGGTTCAGGAAACCTTACGGAGTTCAGTATAAGTACAGGAGCAGGAGATGGAGGTGAGGCTGCAGGGACCAGATCACAAAGAACCTTGTTTACCATGTTGACCAAACTTTGATTTTACTCTGCAAGCAGTGGGGAACTACCAAAGACGTTAAAATTGGACCTCCAGACTCAGTGTTCCTTCTGTTTAGCTTTAAAAATCCATTAACGTGATTGCTTAAAACTGCAGGGACAGGGGGGCATCTGGCTGGCTCAGTTGGAGGAGCATGCAACTCTTGATCTTGGGGTCATGAGTTCGAGCTCCACACTGGGTATAGAGATTACAAAAAAAACAAAAAACAGAACAAAAAACAAAACCAAAAACCCCCTGCAGGGACAGGTGGAAGGGTTAACTTGTGAATGCCTCATTCCAGGTGTGACTTTAGGTGAAGAATTGTCTGGGTAGAGGAGTGTGTGTTAGCAATGAAAGAGGCAAACTATTCCTGGCCTGTTAGGAGAAAGTTGAACAAGGATCTGGCCTGCATTAGAGAAATTCCCCAAGGCAGTCCATCAGTAATACCTTCTATAATGACTTAAGAAAAATGAGGTTCTAAGATACTTCTTAGAAGATACTTTTTCTCAATAAGTAAGCCTTTTCTCTCTTCTGTGTCCAAAGTAAATCTGAAAGTTTACTAAAAATCAAATAATTGAATAATTTTGGGCAATTACCATAAACATAATGTAGTGTTAGTGAATGAGGAAACCCGAAGATAAAAAGATGTGGCCCTACCTCAAGAAACATGATTATTTAACCTATATATGTGTATCCACATAACTAAGTCTAGGGAAGGTAAGTCTTGGATTCTTTTTGTAGATAGCTAGGCACATTTCAGAATACCTGAAAAAAAATTTATTTTTCAAAAACTTTTCTTTGAATAGGTACTTCTAAAATATACTGAATTTACGTTTAAAATGTATTCAAACTCTTCATGGTTTATGCACTTTTCTATGGTTTATTTCACAATTGAGAGGAAGAAGGAATTCCACAACTCGTTAAACAGTGACCTCTAAGACTAAGAAGAGCTACTGTCAAAGATAATTAAACATATGTCTTGACTTTGGAGGACTTAACCAAAAGTATTCTAAAAATGCTTTAAGCAATGGCAGCATCACCAAGATCATTCACACCATGAGTGCCTGCCTTCTCAGTGCCTAGCACTGTCCCGCATGTTTGTGAGTGCAGAGCCTACCAATGTCACTGCTCTGAAGGGAACATGAGTCTTTCGGATGGTCCAGTTCCAATGCGTCTGTCTGCTAAAAAATAAAAATCACATTTATTTCTTTTCTAAGATGTGACTTTAGTGAAAAAATTTGAGAGTAATATTGGTTGTTTGCCTTGAGTTCTAGGTGTTGATTTGGTTAGACAAGAGTTCTACTGAAATTGCAGTTGCTAACAAATTTTCAAGCTGTTTTTTTTTTGTTGTTGTTGTTGTTAAAGATTTTATTTATTTATTTATTTGACATAGAGAGAGAGATAGCGAGAGCAGGAACACAAGCAGGGGGAGTGGGAGAAGGAGAAGCAGGCTTCCCGCGGAGCAGGGAGCCCGATGTGGGGCTCGATCCCAGGACCCCAGGATCATGACCTGAGCTGAAGGCAGATGCTTAACAACTGAGCCACCCAGGCACCCCTCAAGCTGTTCTTTCTGACTTGGAGGTAATTATGAAGAGAGGTTAGATTTTTCTGGAATGTCTCTCATTGCTGGCTGGGTGGCTGCTCAGGGGTATTTGTCTTGCTGTACCTGATTAACATAGGCATTCTTGGGTCTCAGAAGGTCCACTGATCAATTGCTTTGACTCCAGGATTCTGGGCCAGCTTTCTGGCCAGGCTGTTCTGAGCAAGAGATTTTTTTTTTTTTTTTTTTGGCAAGAGTGCCCAAAAATAGGTAAGTAGAGAGCAGGTAGGAAAGCTGTCTTCAAGTATTTAAGATTTTATTTATTTATTTGAGAGAGAGAACGAGATAGAGAGCATGAGAGGGGGGAGGGTCAGAGGGAGAAGCAGGCTCCCTGCCGAGCAGGGAGCCTGATGTGGGACTCGATCCCGGGACTCCAGGATCATGACCTGAGCCCAAGGCAGTCGCTCAACCGACTGAGCCACCCAGGTGCCCCTGTTCTTATCTATTCTTTTTTTTTTT
>NW_023270426.1:33043918-33074198 GCF_011800145.1 Mirounga leonina
TTTTTTTTTGATTTTTATTTATTTATTTGAGAGAGAGAGAATGAGAGGCAGAGAGCACGAGAGGGAAGAGGGCAGAGGGAGAAGCAAACCCCCTGCTGAGCAGGGAGCCCGATACGGGACTCGATCCCAGGACCCTGAGACCCTGCTCTGACCTGAGCCGAAGGCAGTCGCTCAACCAACTGAGCCACCCAGGCGCCCTGGCTTCAAGTATTTAAAGTATTAGGAAAAGAGATTAATTGGGTAGTTTTTGTGTGATGTTGGTTGAATTACCTAACTTGTATGTGCTTCAATTTCCTTAAGTGTAAAATGGGATAGTATTTGGAGCGATCTCAAAAAAATACATGTAAAGCCTTTATGGGGGTTTGGCACACAGTCCACTCAGCAATATTAGCTTTTGTTATTTTAATTTTTTTTCTGTGTATCTCAATGGGAAGAACTCTAGCAAGATAATTTTCTAAATGTGTATTTCATGGATAAACATGTGTTTACCAAGAAGTTTTAAACATGTTCTAATAGAACTTAGACCATTTGCTGGAGTGAAGTGGAAAGCACGAGTGCTCCGCATTTGTACGTGCTGAAACTCAAGAAGGTTAGTAATCTGCCCAAAGTCTTCCTGTGAGTATGTGAGTGCACTGGTACTTGAATGAGGTCTTCTAACTTCCCAAGTCAATGTGCTTTCTACTCTATCAGGCTACCTTAATAAATAAACTAGGGCCAGTCCAAGGATATTGGAGGATGCAGAGTCCAGTCACTGAATGAAAAATCTTTTACTAGAGTTCTTACAAAATGGTTTGTAAGTGGGAGTGAGCAGTAGCAGTATTCAAACAAGAGGTTGGTGACCAGTTTTCATAGATACTGTGAAGGACTTCTTGCATTTGGGAAAATCTTGCCCTAGATGACTGTAATGGTCCTTTTGACTTAGATTGTATGGTCTTAAACTTGTTAGCTCATACTTTTAAAATTTTCATTATTTTTCATTGTGAGTCATCTCAAAGTCATAAATAATGTAAGCTGCTCTTAGATATTTTGTGTAATTTATTTGCCTTATACTTTCTGAGGGCAAAATGTGAGTAACATGACCTGGTGTATTTAGCCTCAGATATGTGCCCCACTGCATCACAGACATTGCATGTCTATTAAAAAGACATGTACTCAAGGGTTAAATCTAGTAGAATCAATAACTTTTACTGTTTTAGCAAAACATTCTTAAGTGAATCTTATATCTACCCACCCCCCTTGCTGTTAGGTACCTGGGAGTTAAAAAATAGAATAATTACTAATACTGTTTGGTGTCACCAACTCGTTTCATAGTGAAGTACCAGCAGTTTACCCACTTCTTTTGTACCATCAGTGCAAATGTTCAACACAATTGTTGCAGTATAAACTCTGTGATTCAAAAAATTATTCAGTGCTTTGACTGCTTCAGCATCACTTGTGTTTGTTGGCAAGTATTCACATAAAAGAGATATTCTTTGATAATTAATTGGTGCTAGTTACCAGATGAATATAAGCAAAACAGTAAGTTCAGCACATCTGTAGATTCATCCATTTGTAAGGCAACTACAGTTTTGGTTTTTTTTTTAAAGATTTTATTTATGAGCGAGCGAGAGAGAGAGCAGGAGCAGGGGGAGGGTCAGAGGGAGAAGCAGACTCCCCACTGAGCAGGGAGCCTGATTCAGGGCTCCATCCCAGGATCCCGGGACCCTGGGATCATGACCTGAGCCGAAGGCAGACGCTTAACCAACTGAGCCACCCGGGTGCCCCAGGCAAGTACAGTTTGGAAGATGAGCTATTAACTCAGTCTTCATGTTACAATTTAATTTTTAACTTGAGGGGAGCCTTTAACTTGAGCAGGCTCAGCGGGGAGCCTGCTTCTTCCTCTCGCTTTGCCTGCCTCTGTCAAATGAATAAATAAAATCTTAAAATTTTTTTTTTTAACTTGATGAATTACTATATCATTGGAAAATGGCACTCCTGTGATTTCTATACTGAATTTTCAGGTATTCGGCAATGTCCATTGTACCAGGGCTTTAAGTTAGCCTCTCAGCCAGTCAGTGGTATTCTCCAGGCAGTGCAATATGCAAGATCTGTATGATGCTTCAGTGGCTTCTATTATTTCTGGTTTGGGAAAGCCGGGTACAAACAAGTTTTGGCTTTTAAAGAGCTCATGACTTCTATGTTTAAAAAATTTATATGAGTTTCATAGGGCTGCCTAACAAAATACCACAAACTATGCTTTAAACAACAGAAATTTTGTTATCTCACAGTTCTGGAGCCTACTAGGAGTGTGAAATCAATGTGTTGGCAGGGCCGTGCCCTCTCTGAAGTATCTAGGAGAGGATCCTTCCTTCATTTTTCCTATATTTGGGTGGTTTCTAACAATCCTTAGCATCCCTTGGTTTGTGGCAACAAAACTCTAATTCCTGCCTCAGTCTTCACATGGCTCCTTTCCCTGTGTGTGTCTGTATGTCTTTGCTTTCTTGTCTTCTGAGGACACTAGTCATTGGGTTAGGACCAAATCTGGTATGACCCATTTTAGCTGATTGCATTTGCAAAGACTCTGTTTCCATAAAGTGACATCCTCAGGTTCAGGATGATCATGAATTCTTGGGCACACAATTCAACCCAGTACAGTATTCCATTCCTTTTTCTTTAAACTTTCTTTAAACTTGGGTCTCAAACTGATGCTGCCATTTAAGTAGCACCGTAAAACTATTTGAAAGTGTTCTGCTGCATAAGGCACAATAAGTTAAAAATATCCTTAAGGCCAAGGTGAAGATGTTTTCATCATACTTTTGTTTATTTATAGCTTTGTGCAGTTTCTTTGGAGTAGGTTCCTTCCTTCCATGAGTTCATTACTTTCAATATCTTTATGTGTAGATGGTGCAGCTGCGGACTGTGAAAACCAGTCTTTTAATCTCCCTGTATTAAGCCAACTTTTCTTAAACATAAGAAAAATACATAGTTAATTTTAGGATGAAATATTAAGTTACAAAATGATATTTTAGATATAAAAAATCTAGAAAAAGTCTTCAAGAATTAAAAAATATTGTGAAATAAGATATCAGAGTATATTTAGTAGGGTTGTTTCCACAGAGGTGTAAGAAAACCTTGTAGGCTCCAAAATCGTGATTTAGTGCGTACTGAGCAGAGACCATAGCAAGTATAACTGAAGATAGCCAGAAAGAGCCCAGTAAGAGTACAGAGAACAGAGTTAATCTCTGAAAATGCACAAACTTATAGTGTAAAGCAGCTACCTTAGAATTTTTTTTTTTGACCAAAGGACTAATTTGTTCATTATCATATATGTTCGAACAGTCTGTTTATTATTTATGTATTTATGTATTTATGTATTTATTTATTTATTTTTAAAGATTTTATTTATTTATTTGAGAGAGAGAGAATGAGAGAGAACACATGAGAGGGGATAGGGTCAGAGGGCAAAGCAGACTCCCTGCCGAGCAGGGAGCCCGATGCGGGACTCGATCCAGGGACTCCAGGATCATGACCTGAGCCGAAGGCAGTCGCTTAACCAACTGAGCCACCTAGGCGCCCGAACAATCTGTTTATTTATCGCTCCACAGAACCACAACCTGGGGCCTAGAATCTGAAATCTGAGGCTCCCTCCTCCGTAATTTTGTGGCTTAACTGGGGGCATAGTCTAGGCAGAATAGGTGTCTCCTTTTGGATACTGCAGAAGGAAGGTGGGGAAGGGGACATAGGCACACCCATACATAAAGATGGCCACACCAGGAGGCAGGTCGGAAGACAGAGTCTCACAATAAAGGCACTTTTACTTCAATAAGGGGCTGGGAGTTGACTGGGAGTGTTGTAGAGGCGGGGAGGAGTTTTTTGCAGGCTACAGAGAGAAATGAAGGGAGCTCACCTACACTGGGCCGTTCGCGGGGTCACTGGGGGCTGCTGTATATCTTTACTGCCTCTAGGGGAAGGTGATGTATGGGCATCATGGCCAAAGAGGCACGCAGTGATGAGGCCCAGTACCCCTGCGATTTTGGAGTGGCTTCCTCTCTCAGCAAGGACAACAGTGGAAGTGATCAGATAGAGGATGGCCACTATGAGGGTTCAGAAGAAATCACTCCAAGGCCAGTTGATGAGCTGTATCTTGGTATGCAGGTCACACATGTAGATGGCAAAAAAGATAGCAACAAGGATCATCTCAACTGCACTGGCAGGGAGGAAGATCCTGGTGTGGAGGTACTGGAGTAGATCAGAATCACCAGCCAAGATGTAATCTCAGCAAACAGGAGAATTCCCTTTCGGGTGCACGAAAAGTTGGTGCAGGAGGAGGGGGTGGCAGGAGGAGGGTAGCTGTGGGGGCTGAGAGGCGCTCGGAAGGCGCCATGGGGTGAGCGGGGGTCCCTAGGGACGCAGAGAATCTCCTCGCTTGCACATGGGTTCAGGGACGCTGCACACCCTAAGTTCGAATCACCTCACTACCTTAGAAATTTCTTAAAAACCAAGATCTACAAATACATTTCATTAGTCAGCAGAGCAGTAACATTATCACGTCATGAAGTCTCTGGAAAACACTACAGATGCATGAGAAAATGAAAGTGACAAAAGCAAAAACATGTTGGTATTATAATGAAAATAGTGTGAACTGAACCAACCCTGAAAGAGTCTCAGAGACTCTCAGGAATCTGGGCCCTAGTTAGAGAAGCAATGTCAAGGATAGACTGAATATGCTTATACCAAATGACAATAATTATGGGCCCAGCACGCCAAATGACTAATTAATGTGAGACATGACATTCTCCTCTGCAGCCAGCTCTAAGGCCACTCCCACTCATTCATCAAGGCCACTGATCATATTTGATTTGTATTCGGGTCCTTATTACGTCTCTTTGTTCTTAAAAAAATGAACAATGCTCAATAAATGTTCATTGAAAAAATTGGAGGAACTTTTTATTTCAGCAGACAACATGGTGAAAATATTTTTAAGTCTTTGGTGCCCTCAGGTGGCATAATATTGCAAAGCAATTTAGAAAAATAACTGCATGTATTATTATTATTAGCAGTGGTAGTAGTATTTTTTAATCTTGAGCCCAGTTTGAGTTTAGGCTGTGACTTCTATGTATTAATAAGTCTTTTCTTGCACTCCAAATTATTTTACATAAGTCAAATTATTTGGATATATTCCATCCACACCTCCCATTTCATGTTGATACAGTTTGAAATGTTAATATTCATTACTGAATAGTTTCTCACTAGCTATCCAGCTGACAAATCTATCATACCCCATCACTTCTTGCTCTCCTGTGGCCAAGAAAAATCGAGTGGTTCACATTGTTGCAGTTAGTTGTCTGATGAGAGAGGTGAGTTATATATTTATTTATTTATTTGAATTTTATTGTTATGTTAATCACCATAGATTACATCATTAGTTTTTGATGTAGTGTTCCATAATTCATTGTTTGTGTATAACACCCACTGCTCCATGCAGAACATGCCCTCTTTAATACCCATCACTAGGCTAACCCATCCTCCCACCCCCCTCCCCTCTAGAACCCTCAGTTTGTTTTTCAGAGTCCCTCGTCTCTCATGGTTCGTCTCCCCCTCTGATTTCCCCCCCTTTCCTCTTCCCCTCCTGCTATCTTCTTCTTTTTTTTTTTTAACATATATGGTATTATTTGTTTCAGTGGTACAGATCTGAGATTCAACAGTCTTGCACAATTCACAGTGCTCACCATAGCACATACCCTCCCCAATGTCTATCACCCAGCCACCCCATCCCTCCCACGCCACCCCCCACTGCAGCAACCCTCAATTTGTTTCCTGAGATTAAAAATTCCTCATTTCAGTGAGATCATATGATACATGTCTTTCTCTGATTGACTTATTTCGCTCAGCATAATACCCTCCAGTTCCATCCACATCATTGCAAATGGCAAGATTTCATTCCTTTTGATGGCTGCATAATATTCCATTATATATTTATATACCACATATTCTTTATCCATTCATCTGTCGATGGACATCTTGGCTCTTTCCATAGTTTGCCTATTGTGGACATTGCTGCTATAAACATCAGGGTGAACGTTCCCCTTGGATCCCTACATTTGTATCTTTGGGGTAAATACCCAGTAGTGCAATTGCTGAATCGTATGGTAGCTCTATTTTCAACTTTTTGAGGAACCTCCATACTGTTTTCCAGAGTGTCTGCACCAGCTTGCATCCCCGCCAACATCTGTCATTTCGTGACTTGTTAATTTTAGCCATTCTGACTGGTGTGAGGTGATATCTCATTAAGGTTTGGATTTGGATTTCCCTGATGCTGAGGGATGCTGAGCACTTTTTCATGTGTCTGTTGGCCATTTGGATGTCTTCTTTGGAAAAATGTCTGTTCATGTCTTCTGCCCATTTCTTGATTGGATTATTTGTTCTTTGAGTGTTGAGTTTGATAAGTTCTTTATAGATTTTGGATACTAGCCCTTTTTCTGATATGTCATTTGCAAGTATCTTCTCCCATTCTGTCGGTTGTCTTTTGGTTTTGTTGACTGTTTCTTTTGCTGTGCAAAAGCTTTTTATCTTGATGAAGTCCCAATAGTTCATTATTGCCCTCGCTTCCCTTGCCTTTGGTGATGTTTCTAGGAAGAAGTTGCTGTGGCTGAGGTGGAAGAGGTTGCTGCCTGTGTTCTCCTTTAGGATTTTGATGGGCTCCTGTCTCACCTTTAGGTCTTTCAACCATTTTGAGTCTATTTTTGTGTGTGGTGTAAGGAAATGGTCCGGTTTCATTCTTCTGCATGTGGCTGTCCAATTTTCCCAACACCATTTGTTGAAGAGACTGTCTTTTTTCCATTGGACATTCTTTCCTGCTTAGTCAAAGATTAGTTGACCATAGAGTTGAGGGTCCATTTCTGGGCTCTCTATTCTGTTCCATTGATCTATGTGTCTGTTTTTGTGCCAGTACCATACTGTCTTGATGAGGACAGCTTTGTAATTGAGCTGGAAGTCCGGAATTTTGATGCCGGCGGCTTTGCTTTTCTTTTTCAACATTCCTCTGGCTATGTGGGGTCTTCTCTGGTTCCATACAAATTTTAGGATTATTTGTTCCATTTCTTTGAAAAAAGTGGATGGTATTTTGATGGGGATTGCACTGCATGTATAGATTGCTCTAGGTAGCATTGACATCTTCATAATATTTGTTCTTCCAATCCATGAGCATGGAACGTTTTTCCATTTCTTTGTGTTCCATTGAGAGGATCATATGATTCTTGTTCTTTCTTTTGTTAATGTTTTGTATCACGTTGATTGATTTGTGGATGTTGAAACAAACTTGCAGCCCAGGGAGAAATCCCACTTGGTCCTGGTGAATAATCCTTTGAATGTACTGTTGGATCCTATTGGCTAGTATTTTGGTGAGAATTTTTGCATCCATGTTCATCAAGGATATTGGTCTGTAATTCTCCTTTTTGATGGGATCTTTGTCTGGTTTTGGGATCAAGGTAATGGTGGCCTCATAAAAGGAGTTTGGAAGTTTTCCTTCCATTTCTATTTTTTGGAACAGTTTCAGAAGAATAGGTATTCATTCTTCTTGAAATGTTTGGTAGAATTCCCCTGGGAAGCCATCTGGCCCTGGGCTTTTGTTTGTTGGGAGATTTTTGATGACTGCTTCAATTTCCTTAGTGGTTATAGGTCTGTTCAGGTTTTCTCTTTCTTCCTGGTTCAGTTTGGTAGTTGATACATCTCTAGGAATGCATCCCTTTCTTCCAGCTTATCTAATTTGCTGGCATAGAGTTGCTCATTATATGTTCTTATAATTGTTTGTATTTCTTTGGTGTTGGTTGTGATCTCTCCTCTTTCATTCATGATTTTGTTGATTTGGGTCATTTCTCTTTTCTTTTTGATAAGTCTGGCCAGGGGTTTATCAATCTTGTTAATTCTTTCAAAGAACCAGCTCCTAGTTTTGTTGATCTGTTCTACTGTTCTTTTGGTTTCTCTTTCATTGATTTTGGCTCTGATCTTTATTTTTTTTCTTCTCCTGCTGGGTTTAGGCTTTATTTGCTGTTCTTTCTCTAGCTCCTTTAGGTTGTGTATTTGAGATCTTTCTTGTTTCTTGAGAAAGGCTTGTATTGCTATATAATTTCCTCTTAGAACTGCCTTTGCCGTATCCCAAAGATTTTGAACAGTTGTGTTTTCTTTTTCTTTTTTTTTTTTTAGATTTTATTTATTTATTTAAGACAGAGAATGAGAGACAGAGAGCATGAGAGGGAGGAGGGTCAGAGGGAGAAGCAGACTCCCTGCCGAGCAGGGAGCCTGATGTGGGACTCGACCCCAGGACTCCAGGATCATGACCTGAGCCGAAGGCAGTCGCTTAACCAACTGAGCCACCCAGGCGCCCTGAACAGTTGTGTTTTCATGTTCATTTGTTTCCATGAATTTTTTTAATTCTTCTTTAATTTCCTGGTTGACCCATTCATTCTTTAGTAGGATGTTCTTTAGCCTCCATGTATTTGAGTTCTTTCCAACTTTCCTCTTGTGATTTAGTTCTAGTTTCAAAGCATTGTGGTCTGACAATAGGCAGGGAATGATCCCAGTCTTCTGGTACTGGTTGATACTTGATTTGTGACCTAGAATGTGATCTATTCTGGAGAATGTTCCATGGGCACTAGAGAAGAATGTGTATTCTGTTGCTATGGGATGGAATGTTCTGAATATGTCTGTGAAGTCCATTTGGTCCAGTGTGTCATTTAAAGTCTTTATTTCCTTGTTGATCTTTTGCTTAGATGATCTGTCCATTTCAGTGAGGGGGGGTGTTAAAGTCCCCCACTACTATTGTATTGTTGTCGATGTGTTTCTTTGCTTTTGTTATTAATTGGCTTATATAATTGGCTGCTCCCATGTTAGGGGCATAGATATTTACAATTGTTAGATCTTCTTGTTGGACAGATCCTTTAAATAGGATACGGTGTCCTTTCTCATTTCTTATTACAGTCTTTGGTTTAAAATCCAATTTGTCTGATATAAGGATTGCCACCCCAGCTTTCTTTCGGTGTCCATTAGCATGGTAAATGGTTTTCCACCCCCTCACTTTCAATCTGGGGGTTTCTTTGGGTCTAAAATGAGTCTCTTGCAGACAGCATATCGATGGGCTTTGTTTTTTATCCAATCTGATAGCCTGTGTCTTCTGATTGGGGCATTTAGCCCATTTACATTCAGGGTAACTATTGAAAGATATGAATTTAGTGCCATTGTATTGCCTGTAAGGTGACTGTTACTATATATTGTCTGTGTTCCTTCCTGGTCTATGTTGCTTTTAGGCTCTCTCATTGCTTAGAGGACCCCTTTCAATATGTCTTGTAGGGCTGGTTTTGTGTTTGCAAATTCCTTTAGTTTTTGTTTGTCCTGGAAGATTTTTATTTCTCCTTCTATTTTTAATGACAGCCTAGCTGGATATAGTATTCTTGGCTGCATATTTTTCTCGCTTAGTGCTCTGAATATATCATGCCAGTCCTTTCTGGCCTGCCAGGTCCCTGCGGAGAGGCCTGTTGCCAATCTAATGTTTCTAGCATTGTAGGTTACAGATCTCTTGTCCCGAGCTGCTTTCAGGATTTTCTCTTTGTCCCTGAGACTCGTAAGTTTTACTATTAGATGTCAGGGTGTTGACCTATTTTTATTGACTTTGAGGGGGGTTCTCTGTGCCTCCTGGATTTTGATGCCTGTTTCCTTCCCCAAATTAGGGAAGTTCTCTGCTATAATTTGCTCTAATATACCTTCTGCCCCCCTCTCTCTTTCTTCTTCTTCTGGGATCCCAATTATTCTAATATCATTTCGTCTTATGGTATCACTTATCTCTCAAATTGTGCCCTCGTGATCCAGTAGTTGTTTATCTCTCTTTTTCTCAGCTTCTTTATTTTCCATCATTTGGTCTTGTATATCACTGATTCTCTCTTCTGCCTCATTTATCCTAGCAGTTAGTGCCCCCATTTTTGATTGCACCTCATTAATAGCCTTTTTGATTTCGACTTGGTTAGATTTTAGTTCTTTTTTTTTTTTAAAGATTTTATTTATTTATTTGAGAGAGAGAATAAGAGACAGAGAGCACGAGAGGGAAGAGGGTCAGAGGGAGAAGCAGACCCCCGCTGAGCAGGGAGCCTGATGCGGGACTCGATCCCGGGACTCCAGGATCATGACCTGAGCCGAAGGCAGTTGCTTAACCAACTGAGCCACCCAGGTGCCCTAGATTTTAGTTCTTTTACTTCTCCAGAAAGGGTTTCTCTAATAACATCCATGCTTTTTTCAAGCCAGCTAGTATCTTTAAAATCATCATTCTGAACTCTAGTTCCAAGATTGTACTAATGTCTGTATTGATTAGGTCCCTGGCAGTCGGTACTGCCTCTTGTTCTTTTTGTTGAGGTGATTTTTTCCACCTTGTCATTTTGTCCAGAGGAGAATAGATGAATGAGAGAATAAAATGCTAACAGGGTAACAACATCCCGGAAAAATATACTCTAAACAAATCAGAAAAGACCTGAAACTGGGGGAAAAGAAAGGGAAAGAAAGAAGAAAGAAAAAGAAAAAGAAAAAAAAAAAAAGAAAAAGATAAAAACAAACAAAAACAGAACAAAACAAAACAAAAAATAATATGATCAAATATGATCAGGCTGGTGCATCGATTGGTGCCACACACTAGATTTTGGGTGTATTTTGGCCTGTTAGAAGAAAGTGCCTCCCAAAATTTTAAAGAAAGAAAAACTTATACATGCACAAAAATAAGGGTGAATACGATGAAGGGATGGAATATGATGGTAAAGATGAAAATTATAAAAAATTTTATATAAGGAATTGATAAGAAGTTGGTTGGAAAAAGAAAGAAGAGGATTTAAAAAAAAAAAAGGGAGAGAATGTGATCAGGCAGGAGACTAGAACAAAGCCATACACTAGAGATTTAGGGTATATTTTGGTCTGTTAGAAGAAACCATATCTCAAAATTTTAAAGAGAGAACAACTTATATATATATATGCCAAAAATAAGGCTAACTACTATGAAGGGATAGAATATGACTCTAAAAATGAAAAATAAAAATGTTTTTTTTTTTTTAAAATGGGATAGATAAGATGTTGGTTGAAAAAGGGAAAAAAAACTTCACAAAGAAAAAAGACTGTTAAAAAAAATTAACTTTGAAAGACTAAAGAATCATGGTAAAAAAGCCATGAATTCTATGTGCAGTATTCCCCTAGCGCTGGAGTTCTGCCGTTCTCATTGATCAGTAAACTTGGTCTTGGCTGTCTGTTCTTCCTGATCTTCTGGGGGAGGGGCCTGTTGCCGTGGTTCCCAAATGTCTTTGCCGGAGGTGGAATTGCCCCGCCCTTGCCCCTCTGGGCTAAGTAATCTGCTGGGGTTTGCTCTTGGGAGCTTTTGTTCCCTGCAAGCTTTCCGTACAGCTTTGGAGGCCGATAGTGAAAATGGCGGCCTCCCAGTCTCCACCCCGGAGGAGCCGAGAACTTGGGGCCCTGCCCCCAGAGAAAAGCAGTCAATCACTCCCGTCTCCCCGGTCTCTGGCCGCACTCCATGCTCACCTGGCCTGTGACCGAGCTTTTCTATCTCTGGCACCCGATTCGGTGTGGAGTCTCCAAACCCAGCAGATCCCTGCAGTGCACTCCCGCGCAGCTCCTCCCGGGCGAGGAAGGTGAGTCTCCCCGGATCTGCCGCTTGTTGGGTCCCTGCTGGAGGAGCAGGGGCCCGACTGTGCCAGGGATCACGGTTTATGTCAACCCCAAGCTGAGAGCCCGCGCCTGGGCTCCGCCTCTGCAGCCGGCTTCCCTGCTCCGATACCTGGGAGCTCTGCCACACTCAGGCACCCCTGGTCTTTCTGTGACCCCGAGGGTCCTGAGACCACACTGTCCCACGAGGATTCCACCCCCCACTTAGCCACTGGAGCGACGTCCTTCAGCGGAGCCATCTTCTAAACTTTCGGATTTTGTGCTCTGCGGCTCTATCACTTGCCAGAAGTGGCCGACGGAGGTCCCCTCCCCCGCCTTCTATCCTCCTGAATATCACCTCAGATTCACTTCTCCGCACGTCCTACCTTCCAGAAAGTGGTCACTTTTCCATTCAGAGAGTTGCTGCTCTTCTTTTCTTCGATCTCCTGTTGAGTTCGTAGGTGTTCAGAATGGTTTGATCCCTATCCAGCTGAATTCCTGGGACCAGAGGAAATCCAGGTCTCCTACTCCTCCGCCATCTTGCTCCGCCCCCTCCGAGGTGAGTGTATATTTAATTGCTTTTTTTTTTTGGTAGTATTCTCATGCTACCTTTGCCTTTGATTCAGTTCTTCACTATTTAACCTCCTTATGGGTATGCATTTCTTTTGAGAGAGACATTTATTTCATATTAGGAATGTCCAGAGTATTTTTGTATCTTTCTTTATATTTTTTCTTGTTACTGTCTCTTCCAAAATAGATGAGCTTTTTACTTTGTGAATTTGTAGGTTCACGTGTTTCTATCCAAAGTTGCCTATTCATAGGCAACTCTTAGATAAATAGAAAACATGGGTGCTTTCCCCAGTTATTATTAAGGAATTTGGCAAATCTAATGACATGACATGAGGTGTATTGAGTTCCTTTTACTATGAAAGTTGTTAAAAATACTTTTAGATCGGGTGCCTGGGTGGCTCAGTTGCTTAAGCGACTGCCTTCGGCTCAGGTCATGATCCTGGAGTCCCGGGATCGAGTTCCGCATCGGGCTCCCTGCTCGGCGGGGAGTCTGCTTCTCCCTCTGACCCTCACCCCTCTCATGCTCTCTCTCTCAAATAAATAGATGGAATCTTTGGGAAAAAAAAAAAATACTTTTTAGATCATTCAGTTACCCCGATGGTCAGTGCATTGGAAAGAACCAGGAGTGAACAGAACCAGAAGTGAGATACTTACTTTAGGGATGCCCAGTCCAAGTTCAATTCATTGTGAAGAACCTGGAGTGTTTTTTGTTGTTGTTGTTTGTTTGTTTGTTTTCTTTTTGGGGATGTTTACCAAAGTGATTAAAAGGAAAGGTTGGAAGAATTACAGTTGTTTGCCTAGGGAAAACTCTAGGGGAGAGGCATACCCAAAGTACATTTACAATATGACTACCCTTCTTTAATTTAAATATGTTGTTTCATTATGTCAACAAGTACTTGTGGAGAATTTAATACATATCAGCCACTGTCCTGGGCTCTGGGAACACAGATATTGAAAACGGAGCCCCATCCTTCATAAAGTTCTTCACCTAGTGAGGAAAGAGTGATGTTAAAACCAAGATAGCTTTATGAATGCTGTGACTTGCATAAAGGCATGTCCGAAAATTCTCTGCAAATATGTAAAATTCTCCTCATTTTGACTAATAATTAAATGTTAGCTGGATGATGGAGGAAAGGGCATTTCAACAGGGCTAGTGTGTGAGCAGTATTAGAAGAATGTGTGTGGAGGAATAGGTAAAGGCCTCTGTAGCAGACAGACATCTTGATGATCAGACTAAATATCTGGGATGTTGTCCTGGAAGCAATGAGGAATTACTGAAGAGAAGTCATATGAGCAGATACATATATTTTAGAATGATCACTTTGGCCACAGTGTAAAGAAAAGCTAGGAAGGGTGTACAATGAGAAATAGGGTGACAGTTAAGAGTGTTGCAATAATACTGGCAAAGAATGGAAAATAAGTGAACTAAGTGATTGTAGTGGGAATGAAATTGAGGTGTTAAGGAGAGAGAGTCACTGGGATTTTGTTGGTAAAGGAGTCAAGAGGTCAAGGCTATCTGCTCTGTGCTTAGCTTTGATGGTTGTGTCATCCCTTAAGAAAAGAAATTGAGAGGGGCACCTGGCTAGCTCAGTTGGAAGAGAATGCGACTCTTGATCTTGGGGTTGTGGGTTTGAGCCCCACAGTGGGTATAGAGATTACTTAAAAAAATAAAATCTTGGGCACCTGGGTGGCTCAGATGGTTAAGCGTCTGCCTTCGGCTCAGGTCATGATCCCAGGGTCCTGGGATCGAGTCCCGCATCGGGCTCCCTGCTCCTTGGGAGCCTGCTTCTCCCTCTGCCTCTCTCTCTCTCTCTGTCTCTCATGAATAAATAAATAAAATCTTTAAAAAAAAATAAATAAAATCTTTAAAAAGAAAATAAATTGAGAAGGAAGAGTGTATTTTGAGAGAAAAAGAGTGTCCACTTTGGATGTTGAATTTGAGGCATTCAAACGGCAATGTCTAGAAAGCAGTTAGTCATACAGATTTGGAGTTCAGAAAGGGGTCACTAGAGAGAGACTGGCCAGCAAAATCTGGAAGGGGGTTGACCTTGGGAGAAATGAATGAGACTGACTCAGTTTCCTGTTTTGATGACTTCTAGCCTGAGTCAGGACCTAGTTAGGAACAGTTAAAACACCAGTGGACAACCTGTCTTTCTGGGTGAAGGACCACAGGACAGAAAGTTAGCGGTGACTTTCAGAAGGAAATGACCCACAGAAGGAAAACTCCAAATTCTGTCTATAAACTCTGCTTAAATCTGTCGGACAGACTTAGGTTGGAGCTTTAGGGGCTTACCTGGGGCAAGGTACTTCAATCCATAAAGCTTTAGGTTCTTCATTTTTATCTTTATTTATTTATTTTTAAAGATTTGTTTATTTATTTATTTGAGAGAGAGAGAGAACATGAGCAGGGTAAGGGGCAGAGGGAGAGGGAGAAAGAATCCTCAAGCAGACTCCCCGATGAGTGCAGAGCCCGAGTGGGGCTTGATCCCAGGGTCCTGAGAGCACGACCTGAGCCAAAACCAAGAGTCTGAAGCTTAACCGAATGAGCCACCCCGGCTCTTCATTTTTAAAATGCAAAAACTAATATTTTGCAGCATGGTTATGAGGAATAGAAAAATGCAAGTGTTTCACACAGTGCCTTGCCATATAGTAGACTCTGAATAAATGGCTGTTTCACTAATCAGAATTCTGCTAGTGGCAAGTGACAGAAACTGAACTCAAGCTTGTCAAGCAGAAAAGGAATGTGATCAATAGTAAGGAAGAACCTGAGTAGTCAGCAACTCACTGTCATCAGGACAATGACATCTCTCTCTCCCCCAGCCCCCTCCTTCTCTTTCTCTCCCATACACACCCTGCCTTATCTCCTGAGGTTTACCCTTATTGTCCTGTTTGTTGATAGCTTCCTCCTTTGGAAGTGGGTGTGGGTGCAGATGTGGAGAAGCCTGGTGCAGACTGGTTCAGGCTTACACTCTCTGTGGTAGCAGCAGAATAGCTTCCAAAGATGTCCACGTCTTAATCCCACGAACCTGTGACTGTTACCTCACATAGCAAAAGGGAATTAAGACTGCAACTGGGGGGCATTTGAATTGCACTTTTTTTTTTTTAAAAGATTTTATTTATTTGTCAGAGAGAGAGAGAGAGAGAGATCACAAGTAGGGGGAGGGGCAGGTGGAGGGAGAAGCAAGGAGCCCGATGCGGGGCTCCATCCCAGGACCCTGTGATCATGACCTGAGTTGAAGGCAGACGCTTAACCGACTGAGCCACCCAGGCACCCCTTATCTTTGAAATATTATTAAGTGAAAAAAGGAAATTATAGAATATTATGTGTAGCCTGATCCTATTTTGGAAAATTAAAAAAAGAAGGTGCATGTGCCTGTGTATTTGTATATTTCTGTATGAACACAGGGAACGTTATGGAAGGATTCTTAAGGTTGATTACTTCTGGGGAGGTGGGATTGGATGGAGATGGAGAGAAGATTATCAATTTTTTTAAATTAAAAATTATCAATTTTTAATTACTCAAGTAATTAACGAATCCTTATGTTTGTAAGCTGGCGCCTTTAAATACCACTCTTGGCTCTCTCCCTTTCCCTCTCCCTTGTTATCTGTTTAGTATGTGGCCTTCCTGGTATTTTCTGTGTATTTACATGGTTATATATGTACATGGAGAGAATTTATAGTATTTGAAAAAACACGTGACACCATGCCCTTTGGATCTTTCTGCAATATATTTTTTTCCTTTCACTGTATTTTTGGATATATATACCCACGTGTTAGCACATGTAAACCACCTTATTCTTTTAAAATGCTGAATAGCTTAAGGAATCAACCATAGTGCAGTTAATCAACCATCTACTTAGCTATTCTCCTGCTGATGGGTCGTTAGATTGTTCTCCTTTTTTAGATATTACAGACAGTGCCACAGTCCCCACTCTTGTGGCCTTGTATACATGTTCCTGTTTCTCTGGGAGAGTCACTAAGTAGTGAAATTGCTGGGTCACAGGGTATGCAATTAAAAAAAAAAAACCAGTTTCAAAATAGTTTTGTGGAATTTCCTTTAAAAGATGCTGTGACAATTAAAAAAAAAAGGCCTAATTTTTAAAGCCAGCATGTATTACTTAGGTAATCAAAAATAAAGAAAATCCATAAAAGTATTTGCTAACTCTCTCTCGATATATGGATGAGGTTAGGTGGACTTTTACATGTCTGGGCTCTCTCCAGGGATTCCTCCCATCTGAGGCAGGAGGTGGAGAAAGTCCCCTCAGACAGCAAAGACCAATGAGTCTTTAGAGAACTTGTTTCTGTCCATATGGCATCTGGAACTTAGCTGCAAGGATGAAAAAAATCTTTAAATTTATGATTTGGTCTTCTCTTGCAGATCTAGCATGAGAAAAAAGCATCTTTGAGCACCAGAAAAGATTTTATTTATTTTAAAATTTTTTAAGTAAATTCTACCCCTAACGTGGGACTCAAACTCATGATCCTGAGATCAAGAGTCATATGCTCTACTAACTGAGCAGCCAGGCACCCCAAGATTTTATTTGAATATGTGAAAATAATGGCTGAGGGGAAAAAAGTTCTTTGGAATTCACAGAAAAGTGTGAAATGGGAATATTTCCTTCTGTGACATCGCCAGTGAATGTAGAACATACTCGGATAATTTAATGGGATTTTTAATAGAAACGAAACTACTCAGCTAATGAATTCGTTAGCTTACAGGAGGTTCTCAGCAAAGACATGCAAGTGCTTTCATACTCGTTGCCGAGGGTATCACTTACCAGCAGAGGGGGCCAAAGAACTTTCCATGATTGGGAAACTCCCTGACTACAGAATGTCGGTCAGGATCACCTTTGCCTGCCTAATGGAGCAGCCTATATAGTGTTTTTAAACTTTGGTGTCCAAGAAGCAACACCACAGCTTTCATTAACATTATTAAAAATTTATACATAGAATAACATATGCATATTGTTAAAAATATAATACTAAAACATTAACAACAAATCTTTTTGTATATAAAAATAGAAAATGATACAAAATATCCCTACTCTCTCCACCCCTTCATTGTTGCCAATTCTACTGCCCAGGGACAACCATTTTCAATTCCTGTTTCTTTTGCCTTGGAAAAAAATCATGTATCTTTTTAATAATACAACCTCAAAGTAAAAAAGTACAGAAGGATGCTTAGTGAAAAATATTTTTATTTCCCTCTTGCTTCCCCAGACCCCCATTTCCCTTCATTAGTGGCAGCCACCGTGAGCAGTTCATTGACTATCCTTCCAGAGGAAATCCATTTGATGCATCTTTAACAAATAGAATAATTCCAGAAAAGCAATATATCCATATGGCTCAAAATTCAAAAGCTTCTAATAGGAATTCAGAGAACAGTCTCCCTCTCACCTCTGTCTCTCAGAGGCAATTAATTAAGTCATATTTCTGAATTTATCAATCTGAGACATTAGCTACTGACTTTATATTATGGTAGATGGTTTGTCGCTTGTACTCCCCATTCCCATCTTCGACCTCCTGATATGAACATAACAATGGGCATTTTGTAGACCATATCCTTCATTGCTGAGCTTAATATTGGTGTAATTTTTCCTTTCTTATGTAATATTTGGCCAATTAACCTGGCTCTAATTGTCTTACTTTTTCATTGGTTTAGTTTTTTATGCTTTTGGCACTGATTTTGCATGCACATCCTCAGATTTGTCAACTGCCAATGATATTTTCCAGATTACCAAACATATCTTTTCCCCATTCTCTGTCTTCTTGCTCTTCTAAGCTGAACTGCTTGTGCTCTGAGCCTGTGCAGAGCTCCCGTCCTCCATCTTGCCTTTACCCCTTAACTCTGTTGGAGCTCCTTTTGCCTGGGTCCCGTGCGTTAAATTAATTAAACAGGAAGGCCACTAGACTGAAGAGGTTCTAATGCTGTGGTGGCCTATGCAAGCAAACCGAAATCTAAGCCTGGAAATGCCTCAAGGTTACAAAATTGAAACACTAGAGACAACCACTCATGGATAGCCAACTAGCCTTTAAGCTATAGCCAGTTATATAATTTCCTTTCTTTGCTTCCACACCTTCTCTAAGTCTTTCTCTTGCCTGTTGGGGGAGCACTCCTAACCACCTCTGGTTTGACGCTGACTGATCAGATTAATTTTGGCTCTAACTCTTAAAAATTTTCATGTGCCTCAGTTTATGGTTTAACACATTTTCCTTTTCTGGGTTTATTCCCTCATTTTCTGGAACACATCTTCCAGAACCTTCTTCCCAAGAGAGGGTGCACATTTAATATTTTGAATTCCTTGCAAGTCTGAACATGTCTTACTTCTTTATCTATACTTTGGCCCAATATGTATTTCCAGGTTAGTAATCTTTTCCTTGCAGAATTTCTCCATTGCTTTTCAGTGTCTCTAGTTGAGAAGTCTGAAGTCATTCCGATTCTTGATTCTTTGTATGTGATCTGCTTTTATCTTTGTTTATTTCTAGGTCCATGGAATTTTGTGAAGATACTACTTTGTGTAGGTCTTCCTTCATTTATTCTTCTAGGCATTGAGGAGGCCTTTTCAATTCTTGGAACTTTTCCTATATTTCTTTACTTTCTTCCTTCCAGCAGGTCATCTGCTGTTGTATCTACCCCTGTAAATTTGTCACTGTGGTCTTATAGGTCTCATATGCATTTCCTATTACTTTAGTGAAGTCCCGAAAAGATTGAGGAGATAACACGAGTGCTAAGTTGGCCACAGTAAACCAAGTGTTTCTGTCCCTTTACTTTTTGGAGGATTCCTGAAAGAAGGGCCCGGTGTGAATCTGTGGAAAGCATCCCAGGAAACATGAAACACAAAACCAGCAGGATATCTTTAAGTAAATGGTTTTATAAGGGCAATGTTTTAGAAAAGGCCCCCTTCTCTTTTGCCCTTGCCCCTTCCTCGTTACCAGAATTAAAGTGGGAACTGTAGACAGGGAAGGGCTGCATTTTGGAGAGCTTGACAAGGAAGAAGGAGCAGGACGTGCTGCCTGCCTCGCTGTGGAGCAGAGGAGCACAGAGGGAACGGGGTGGACGAGTAATGGGGCTCCTTTCACCTCGGGTGCCCGTTCCCAGATCCCAGTATCACCCTGGTGGGGCCCCTTCTTGGCCCCAGACAAAATCCTAAACTCCCGTGTGCGTCCTTGCACACACCTTCTCTGCTAGCAAAAAACTTGACTTTTTTTTTTTTTTTTAAATTCTGTCCTTTAGGTCTTTTTTATACATGTCAGTCCTCGCTCATGTAGTAGTTCAGTGGTTCTCAAATCTGAAAGCATAGTGGAATTATTTGGGGAGTTTTAAAAAACCCAGCGTCCCATCTCTACTTACTCAGAAGTCCGGGGGGTGAGGCCCAGGAGTCTAAACACTGCTCCGCAGATGCCCGGCCTGATTTGGGAAGCGCTGGGGTAGCTCATGGCTTTTCTCAGGCAGAGAATTAACCTCTCCTTAAAGAGACCATGTGGAAGTGACATGGTTGTGACTTTTGTGGTTCTGGCTTTGGCATGTGGTCCTTTGGAGTCCTTCCTAACCTGTTGATGGCACTGGTTGGTGAGTGACAACTGGAGGAGAAGCAGAAATCAGGTTTCTGTTCTAAGCAACTGTCGTGTATATGGTAAGAAGACTCTTTTCTTTAATGTAACTTAATTGTGATTTAATTTGGCTATTTCAGTGACATTCAAGGGATAGTTTTCTTTGGAAAGACTGGGAAGGAAAGGAAAATGAAAAGTTAATAAGGATTATTATAAGGATTTGTTCAACATTTTTAATAAAAGAAAATGAACACGAGGGGGCAGCAGACCACTGTTCGGAGGAGGGTCTGCAAAAAAGACTGTTTTCTTAGAAATGTGATGTGTTTGTTAAATATCTTCTAAAGAAGGTGGCCCTGATGTCAGAACCACTCTTCCCTGAAGGACAGTTTCAATCTTTTCAATGTTTCCCTCCACATTATCCCGCTCTCCCCATATGCTTTCAAGAAGCACAGTCCCACATGGTAGTTGACACCTGTGGTGTTTCCACACACTGGGGCCCTCCCAGAGAACCCTCCTAGTTCCTTTCCCAGAGGCTCTTCACACTGGTCCTCCAAGGACACACTAGCTCTCCCAGAGAGAAGCCGCTGAGTCATTCATTGCCTGCATCGTGAGGAATGAGGAAGTGGAGGCCTCTCAGTACAGAGTCAACTGAGGCCCTCACACAGGACTTGGGGAGATCAGGTCAGGTGTGTCCATGCTCAGGGATGACCCTGACAGTTTGCACTATGCTGAGGGACATTCTGTAGAGCCAAAAGCTAAATGGTATATGGCTAGGTATTTTATTCTGTATCACCTAAGTCTGTTTCCTCTGCTAACTCTGGGAGTTGTTACCCAGGTTATCTTCTTAACTAGAACTCTCCATAGTCCATCCAAACAGGAGAAAAAAAGTGTGCTGCATTTTGATGCAAAATGTGCTGCATTTTGATTATTTAAGTGGCCTTAATTTGGTTATTTTTGGTGAAAGGGTGGAGGTTTTCTGTTAGCACTCATAGGGGCCTTGGTACCATATGATGTTTTCTGATAAGTACTCCTAGTGGAGGCTCCACCAGAGCCAGGAGTGTTGGGTTATGATGTTCTCTTCCATGAGCTGTGTGACCTTGAACAGGTCACATAACCTCGATTTCCTCATTTGTAAAGGAAGGAGTTAGCCTGGAAGGTGTTTCTTCATCAGGAGCGTGCACTTCTGGGTCTGGTTTGAAGCATGTAGATCCTCAGGCCACATCCTCTCCCACAGAATCACAGTCTCCAGAGGTGGGCCCCTGGCATGTGTGTGGCTGGTGGGGACAGGGAGAGTGGGAATTCAACCTACTCCAAGTGGTTCTGGTTAGCTCCCCGGGGTAGGAACATTGGCTAGAATGTTGCAAGTATTCCTTCTAACTGACTGTCATTCATTCACTCATTCATTTATTCATCAAAACTTCAGCACAAATATGCTGATGTAAAGGTCTTCATGAGTCTATTTGGAATTCAGATCCACTAAAAAATTGCCAGGAAGATTATATGCCACACACACACACATACTGTTCCAGTAAGTATAGTAATGGGCACTTGGTTAGGTAACATTAATATCATTATTTGTTGTCTAAATCTCAGTGACCTGATAGTAGCTGATAAAATGAAACCTCCTAGGACATATGAACCAAGAAATGAGTGGCACGGTATTAAGTAGCTGATGCATGGTGGTGTGATCTGGGCAAAATATCTTGAATTGCTTCATCTTTATTAATTATTACTTTCCAAAAGGGATTATAAAAACTGCTGTTTATTACCTGGGATGAGGACTAGGATTAAATGAGATAACATGTGCAAACATACTTTGTAAACTATAAAAGCCCTAAGCCTTAATAATAATATTGCCATCGCCTCTTCTCTCAAGCAGGAGTGGTGGGAATTTTCCTCTCAATCCACATCTCTTTTTTTTTTTTTAAGATTTTATTTATTTATTTGAGAGAGAGAGTGTGAGAGAGAGAGAGCACAAGAGGGGGTAGGGTTAGAGGGAGAAGCAGACTCCCTGCCGAACAGGGAGCCTGATGTGGGACTCGATCCCGGGACTCCAGGATCATGACCTGAGCCGAAGGCAGTCGCCTAACCAACTGAGCCACCCAGGCGCCCTCAATCCACATCTCTTAAAGACAGCAGTAGACTCAGTGAGATTTTAGTTTGTACACGGTGAGCGACCTCCCTGGGTTTTCTCTCTTTTGCTTTCCGTGAACCACAACAACCCACTTCTTCATGTACTCGGCCTCAGGCAACTCCTCCCCGAAACTCCCTTCACACAGCATCCATCTCATCCACCAGAAAGATGTGCCCTGTGGTCCAGAGTACCTCAGCTGAAGCCTCCTCCATTGTATTGTTTAGTTTCTTTGTAAATGTTAGGTTTTGTGGTCAACTGTGGCTTCGGAGATACAAAAGCTCCATTTTAGTTTGTTTGGGATAGGCTTTCCAAGAAATCGGAGCTGAGCGAGCCTGAGAAGAGCTGATCAGCGTGTCCTGCACTGTCCTCTTCATCCCTCCCTAGAGGGGCAGGAGCCTTTCCCATCCCCATCTTCAAGTTAAGCCTGTCTTGCTTCAGATATTGAGGGTCCTTTCCCATGCTTCTTCTTTATTTCTAGAGTGAGGAGAGGGGTTGGTGCATTTGTGTCCTGTTTTACAAGGGGGAAGGAGTACACAGTTTACTGGGAGAGGGGTTTTGGGATCAGATGAACCAAAGAAACGGGTGTGGAGGTGCCACAGTGTTATTGTTCCTAGGGAACATGGTACCCTGTCCCCTTATAGTTCTTTCCCCAAGGGAAAGCAGAGGCATTAGATGACTTTATTCAGGATCACTCGTAATGCTACATTTCTAATGAGGTCTCTGCAAGGTGCTGAAGGCAGCACAGTTTCTTGCTAATTTTACACGCTGCAGGGGGAAAGTTCTGGGCTCACCAAAGAGAACTCTGGAAATGGCCAGCTCTGTACCCATGCACTCCCAGCTCCCCTGACCCTGTCTTCTCTCACTCTCAGGAGGCAGGTGGCTCCTCCCCAGGACACCTGCTGTGCCACTAACAGTGATGATTCCCAGATGAAGACAGATGGGGAGCCGGGCTCCTTCTCATCAGCACTGAACTTGGGGTGCCTTCTGAGCTACAGATCAGTATTCCTCATACCCTCTGGAGGCGGGGGGGGAGGACCAGCTTTTTAAAAAATTCCTAGTCCCTCACAGTTTTAACAGATATGACACTACTCTGTCAAATTTCTCTACACATTTCAGAAGACTTACTTTCTGTTGCTACCTGAATAGGTTCTGCAGCAGTTCTCCCCCCGGGACAGCTGTATGGCCAGTATCTTGGGAAGCGCTGCTCTGGAGGACTTTGAAAGCCGGCACTCTCCAGTCCTGGGCCCACCACCGCATGACTGTGGCAGGGTGCAATCTCTGTGCCTCAGTCCCCTTACCTGCAGATGGAATAGGGCAGTGACAGTGCCTACTTCATAGAATCATCGGGAAGATGAAATGCGTTAGTACACGTCGACCTCTTAGAACAAAACATCGCTATTATTATTATTATTATTATTTTTAAAGATTTTATTTATTTGAGAGAGAGAGAATGAGAGACAGAGAGCATGAGAGGGAGGAGGGTCAGAGGGAGAAGCAGACTCCCTGCCGAGCAGGGAGCCCGATGCGGGACTCGATCCAGGGACTCCGGGATCATGACCTGAGCTGAAGGCAGTCACTCAACCAACTGAGCCACCCAGGCGCCCAAAACATCGCTATTATTAAAGTGTGAGCCAAAGGCCGTCAGTCCCAGTTGACAGTCGGCTCTTTCTGTCGAAGGTTGTTTGTGTCCCTGGTATGGTAGCCAAGCTGGAAATAAGGGCAGGATTTTGAGCTACCTGCCCCTGCTCATCTCAGTAGATGGCAAGACTTTCCTTCTCTCACCAGTACTTATTTAGGTGAGTTGGAACTGCAAACATTGCATGCTTTTTGCTTTTTCTGCCGTTTTACAGTTTACCTGTAGTTTTGCTTAGAAAATGAGACTCTACTGGGTCAATGTGTTTATCTTATTTATTTCTGGTTAGTTTCTCTTTCTAGTTAAAATACACAGAAAATTTTAAGCTCACAGTACGTCAGGGGTATGTTTAGATCTAAAATAAACTCTTTCGTCAAAACTAAGAAACAAAAAGGATGCATTCAGTACATGCACCTTTTCCTTTAGAAATCCTAAATTTTCTCTCAGACCAAGGACACTATTCCTTTCAATTAGTGTAGATCATCTTATTTCTGGTGACATTTTAGGTTGTGACATGTTCTCCAAGAGGAACATATTAATAAGATGTTTTAAACAACTGAATCATCCTTATTGAGTCATCAGCCGAAAGCTGACATCTATAGCGTTAACACTCCAAAAATGGCCATTTTACTATATTTCATCAGAACTTGGCCTCATGTTTACATTGTATTTTCCCTAAGATACAACGAAAAACCGGGGTGAGAAATTTGTTTACATTGTGAATCCCGTTACTCCACTGGCTTCTGTTTTGTTTAGGAGTTGCTTTTTCACAGAAGTGTTTTGACTTGAGCACAAAACAAAGGCTGTGTGGTATTTCTGTGTTGAAAGGTCCCATTCAATCGTCGGGGGAAAATCGGTCAGATGAACAACCGATGTTTGGCTCCCTGTACACCTACAGAGTCGGAAACCACAGTGAATAAACAACACTGAGATAATTCACTCGGATCTCCTTTTTTTTTTTTTGGTGGTGATTCCAAAGTACTTCACCTGCGTACTGTAGCCTCAGCAGCTCTCAAGTTCTAAAGGAGCAAAGCGAATGGTGCTAATGTAGTTCTCAGGGTTGCGTGACCGCTGCAGATGCAGGAGGGCACTTATTCACATCGGCCACCACCCTGCTGCCTCTGGACGGCTGTGTCCGGGGCTCTTTGTTTGCTGTTCCCAAGTTACCAGCTGCTCTCTATGCCCTGAAGACCTGACTGAGCAAATGCCAAGTTATGTTCCCTGCTGCGCTTGAGCTTGCACGCTGACAGTTCTGAGCTGTCCGCCATCCCTGGTGCAGCAGAGCACCTGCTGTCCCCTTCCTGAAAGCAGTTCTTTCAGATTCTGCTGCAGGGCCCTCTCTGACCAGGTCCAGCAGTGAGTCCCAGGTGTCTCGCTCAGGGCACAGTAGATGGGCTGTGTTGTTGGCCTCTTTCCCCTCAGGCACGCCTGCCTAACTGCCTTGGATGTACCCCCTCGGATGCCAACCTCCATTCTCATCAACACCTCAGAACCTTTCTCCCAAACTAGAGTGTTTCTTTTTGGATAATGTAACTCGCCACCAACAAAACTGAATTTGTTCTTTGAAGTAAGCATGCATGAGGGAATGATTTAAATACTTGAAGCATTTCGATTGTATTGGTTGAAAAGCATTTATTTGAAATGGATAAATGTAATGGTCCCTCTATAAACACTCTGCCCCCCACAAAGGCACCCTGTCTATCCCTAAGTGGTAGAGTATAAGATCACTTCCAGGAGCCCATGAGAGTCACGGTCACGGTCTGTGCACAGTCACCTGCGTCATATCTGTTTCTGGGCCATTCTCTCTCCTCTTCTTCTGGGTCTCCAACTAAACAAGTTTGATCTTCTCGCTGTGGCCTTTATATCTTTTCTTCGCTCCTTTCTATATTCCATTCCTTTAATCTGTGTTTCGTGGTTTCTTCTGACATAACTTCCAGCTCATTAATTCCTTATTCAGCTTTCTCTAATCTGCTGGTAAGCCAAGTTTCAGTTACTGTATTTTTAAGTTTTGAATTTCAGCTCATGTCCTTTTCAAATCCGCAATGTTACATTTTCTCTTCTCCAATTTCCTGCCAAAATTGTTCAGTTTTGTTTTTTTCTCTTCGATCACGTTGATCATAGTAGTTTTATACTTTTTATCTGGTAATTTATTATTTGGACTACCTGTGCGTTCATTCCTATTGTTATTGTGCTGTTATTGTTCATATTGCCCTGTCTCCTTGAGGCCTGGTTATATTTGATTGTGTGTTAGACTTTATATTTGAAAACATTACTTACAGAAATAATTTGAGGCCTAGAATGATATCTTTCCCCAGAGAGGATTTTCTTTTGCTTCTGCTAGGTGGTAACTGCAAGTGCAGTCCAGGATTATGGTAATTGCAGGGTTTGAGACTTTTGGGCCACTCTAACAACTTTCAATCTGGCTGCAACTGAGAGCAAGTTTTTTTTTTTTCCTTTAATGTTTATTTATTTATTTTAGAGAGAGAGAGCATGCACATGTGTGCAAGTGGGGAGAGGGAAAGAGGGAGAGGGAGAGAATCTCAAGTGGACTCCCTGCTGAGTGCAGAGCCTGACACGGGACTTGATCTCATGACCCTAAGATCATGACCTGAGCTGAAATCAAGAGTTGGATGCTCAACGGACTGAGCCACCCAGGCACCCCAGAGCAGGTTTAATTGTAGTTTTCCCTTATTCTAGAGTGCTGCTCTCAGAGTACCAACCCCAGCGCTGCGTGGCTCACTGGAGCCCCCTTGTGGCAGGGCCTGGGCTCTGTCTTTCGCTCTTCTATCGTCATGAGCTGTTGAAAGTAACTGCTTTGCTCTTTATCTCTTCAGGGCAAAGTCAGGGCCAGAGGTGGGGCCCATTTCTCTGAATTTCCATTTTTTAACTAGGCTCTGGCCATGTAATTCTTCACTCTCTTGTTAGCTATTTGATTCTTTTATGAAAATACTTTTGTATAATTCATCTAGCTTTTAGAAGTTGTTCTTAGCAGAAGAAGTTGGTTTGAATGACCCAGTCTGTCATTAATGGAAATAGAAGTTGGGAACAGTTTTGTAAAGCTGGCTAGGGTCTGTCACCAAGGAGAGAAACTTCCAGCTGCTTGTTCTCTGCTCCTGTGCTGTCAGAAGTCAGGTGTGTGGTCATGGGCGCCCTCCACAACAATAAAGGAAGAACCTCGCCTGGGGACCTCTGGTCCTGTCATCCTGTGTCATATACCCAGGGCTGGCTTGAGGATGTAACAGGTGGCAAAAATAAAACTTGCATGAATACAGAACACTCTGAGTAGTACTCTTAAGCTTAAGTAGTACTCTTAAGGTGGCAAAATCCTGAGCCTGTGAAATGTGAAGGAAGGGCCTGGTGGCTGAGGGAAGACCAGAGAACTGCCTCTTGAGACCTGAGCTAGAGTGCACATAAAGTGAGTACTGACCCCCACCCTGGCTTCTACCAGGGACTGTGCACTTGTAGGATTATTTTTAACTTCTTGCATGGCTTTCAAACTTTAACATGCATTAGAATTATCAGAGAGCTTATTACCACACAAGTAGCTGCCACCACCTGCCCTCCCAGAGTTTCTGATTCAGTAGGGCTAGAGCCTGGGAATTTGCACTTCTCACAGGTTTCCATCTGGTGCTGCTGGTTTTGGAATGGCACTTTGAGAATCCCCAGTTTACTCTATTCTTTATCTAGATTATAAATCTCTTAGTGATACAGGCTGTAACTCCTCCTTGGTCTCTCTCCACCTGGCTCAGTGCTAGGACCCACGTAGAACCTGCTTATGTAATACTCATTGACTAAATACATTCAAGTGTTGTTGTGTATGTTGGAGTTTCCTAAAGTGTACTGAGGGTTTCATGGTAGCTCTGCTGTCTATGGTGACAGTCACTAGGATGCTTGATCTGTACGTTTCCCCAGCTCTGGTTGTAGAGACAAAAGTCTTCTGGGCCAGTAGTTGTTAAAGCACTTTCCTCTTGAGGGCATTTCTTTCTTTTTTTTTTTTTTAATTTGATTTGATTTGATTTTGCTATGTTAGTCACCATACAGTACATCATTAGTTTTTGATGTAGTGTTCCCTGATTCATTATTTGCGTATAACACCCAGTGCTCCATGCGGGAACGTCCCCTCTTTAATATCTATCGCTGGGCTAACCCATCCCCCCACCCCCTTCCCCTCTAAAACCCTTTGTTTTTTTTCAGAGTCCATAGTCTCCTATGGTTCGTCTCCCCCTCTGATTTACCCCCTTCATTTTCCTCTTTCTTCTTCCAATGTCCTCCATGCTATTCCTTTTTTTTTTTTGATGTAGTGTTCCATGATTCATTGTTTGCATATAACATCCAGTGCTCCATTCAGTACATGCCCTCTTTAATACCCATCACCAGGCTAACCCATCCTCCCACCCCCCTCCCCTCTAGAACCCTCAGTTTGTTTTTCAGAGTCCATTGTCTCTCTTGGTTCATCTCCCCATCCAATTTCCCCCCCTTCATTCTTCCCCTCCTGCTATCTTTTTTTTTTTTTTTTAACATATAATGTATTATTTGTTTCAGAGGTACAGATCTGTGATTCAACAGTCTTGCACAGTTCACAGCGCTCACCATAGCACATACACTCCTAAATGTCCATCACCCAGCCACCCCATCCCTCCCACCCCACCCCCCACTCCAGCAACCCTCAGTTTGTTTCCTGAGATAAAGAATTCCTCATATCAGTGAGGTCATATGATACATGTCTTTCTCTGATTGACTTATTTCACTCAGCATAATACCCTCCAGTTCCATCCACTTCATTGCAAATGGCAAGATTTCATTCCTTTTGATGGCTGCATAATATTCCATTGTATATATATATATATATATATATATATATATATATATATATACCACATCTTCTTTATTCATTTATCTGTTGATGGACATCTTGGCTCTTTCCACAGTTTGGCTATTGTGGACATTGTTGCTAGAAACATCAGGGTGCATTTATCCCTTCGGATCCCTACATTTGTATCTTTGGGGTAAATACCCAGTAGTGCAATTGCTGGGTCGTATAGTAGCTCTATTTTCAACTTTTTGAGGAACCTCCATACTGTTTTCCAGAGTGGCTGCACCAGCTTGCATTCCCACCAACAGTGTAGGAGGGTTCCTGTTTCTCTGCATCCCTGCCAACATCTGTTGTTTCCTGACTTGTTAATTTTAGCCATTCTGACTAGTGTGAGGTGGTATCTCATTAAGGTTTTGATTTATATTTCCCTCATGCCGAGCGATGTTGAGCACTTTTTCATGTGTCTGTTGGCCATTTGGATGTCTTCTTTGGAAAAATGTCTGTTCATTGTCTTCCGCCCATTTCTTGATTGGATCATTTGTTCTTTGGGTGTTGAGTTTGATAAGTTCTTTATAGATTTTGGATACTAGCCCTTTATCTGATATGTCATTTGCAAATATCTTCTCCCATTCTGTCGGTTGTCTTTTGGTTTTGTTGACTGTTTCTTTTGCTGTGCAAAAGCTTTTTATCTTAATAAAGTCCCAATAGTCCATTTTTGCCTTGCTTCTGTTGCCTTTGGCGATGTTTCTAGGAAGAAGTTGCTGTGGCTGAGGTGGAAGAGGTTGCAGCCTCTGTTCTCCTTTAGGATTTTGATGGACTCCTGTCTCACCTTTAGGTCTTTCAACCATTTTGAGTCTATTTTTGTGTGTGGTGTAAGGAAATGGTCCAGTTTCATTCTTCTGTGTGTGGCTGTCCAATTTTCCCAGCACCATTTGTTGAAGAGACTGTCTTTTTTCCATTGCATATTTTTTCCTGCTTTGTCGAAGATTATTTGACCATAGAGTTGAGGGTCCATTTCTGGTTTCTCTATTCTGTTCCATTGATCTATGTGTCTGTTTTTGTGCCAGTACCATACTGTCTTGATGATGACAGCTTTTTAATAGAGCTGGAAGTCTGGAATTGTGATGCCACTTCTTTTTCAACATTCCTCTGGCTATTCGGGGTCTTTTCTGTTTCCATGCAAATTTTAGGATTATTTGTTCCATTTCTTTGAAAAAAGTGGATGGTATTTTGATAGGGATTGCATTGAATGTGTGGATTGCTCTAGGTAGCATTGACATCTTCACAATATTTGTTCTTCCAGTCCATGAGCATGGAACGTTTTTCCATTTCTTTGTGTCTTCCTCAATTTCTTTCATGAGTATTTTATAGTTCTCTGAGTACAGATTCTTTTCCTCTTTGGTTAGATATATTCCTAGGTATCTTATGGTTTTGGGTGCAACTGTAAATGGGATTGCCTCCTTAATTTCTTTTTCTTCTGTCTTGTTGTTGGTGTATAGGAATGCCACTGATTTCTGTGCATTGATTTTATATCCTGCCACTTTACTGAGTTCCTTTATGAATTTAGCAATTTTGGGGTGGAGTCTTTTGGGTTTTCCACATAAAGTATCATATCATCTGCAAAGAGTGAGAGTTTGACTTCTTCTTTGCCGATTTGGATGCCTTTTATTTCTTTTTGTTGTCTGATTGCTGTGGCTAAGACTTCTAGTACTATGTTGAATAGCAGTGGTGATAGTGGACATCCCTGCCTGTTCCTAACCTTAGGGGGAAAGCTCTCAGTTTTTCCCCATTGAGAATGATATTCGCTTTGGGTTTTTCATACACTGCTTTTATGATATTGAGGTATGTACCCTCTATCCCTATACTCTGAAGAGTTTTGATCAGGAAAGGATGCTGTACTTTGTCAAAAGCTTTT
>NW_023270426.1:33079198-33142305 GCF_011800145.1 Mirounga leonina
TATATATATATATATATATATATATATACCACATCTTCTTTATTCATTTATCTGTTGATGGACATCTTGGCTCTTTCCACAGTTTGGCTATTGTGGACATTGTTGCTAGAAACATCAGGGTGCATTTATCCCTTCGGATCCCTACATTTGTATCTTTGGGGTAAATACCCAGTAGTGCAATTGCTGGGTCGTATAGTAGCTCTATTTTCAACTTTTTGAGGAACCTCCATACTGTTTTCCAGAGTGGCTGCACCAGCTTGCATTCCCACCAACAGTGTAGGAGGGTTCCTGTTTCTCTGCATCCCTGCCAACATCTGTTGTTTCCTGACTTGTTAATTTTAGCCATTCTGACTAGTGTGAGGTGGTATCTCATTAAGGTTTTGATTTATATTTCCCTCATGCCGAGCGATGTTGAGCACTTTTTCATGTGTCTGTTGGCCATTTGGATGTCTTCTTTGGAAAAATGTCTGTTCATTGTCTTCCGCCCATTTCTTGATTGGATCATTTGTTCTTTGGGTGTTGAGTTTGATAAGTTCTTTATAGATTTTGGATACTAGCCCTTTATCTGATATGTCATTTGCAAATATCTTCTCCCATTCTGTCGGTTGTCTTTTGGTTTTGTTGACTGTTTCTTTTGCTGTGCAAAAGCTTTTTATCTTGATAAAGTCCCAATAGTCCATTTTTGCCTTGCTTCTGTTGCCTTTGGCGATGTTTCTAGGAAGAAGTTGCTGTGGCTGAGGTGGAAGAGGTTGCAGCCTCTGTTCTCCTTTAGGATTTTGATGGACTCCTGTCTCACCTTTAGGTCTTTCAACCATTTTGAGTCTATTTTTGTGTGTGGTGTAAGGAAATGGTCCAGTTTCATTCTTCTGTGTGTGGCTGTCCAATTTTCCCAGCACCATTTGTTGAAGAGACTGTCTTTTTTCCATTGCATATTTTTTCCTGCTTTGTCGAAGATTATTTGACCATAGAGTTGAGGGTCCATTTCTGGTTTCTCTATTCTGTTCCATTGATCTATGTGTCTGTTTTTGTGCCAGTACCATACTGTCTTGATGATGACAGCTTTTTAATAGAGCTGGAAGTCTGGAATTGTGATGCCACTTCTTTTTCAACATTCCTCTGGCTATTCGGGGTCTTTTCTGTTTCCATGCAAATTTTAGGATTATTTGTTCCATTTCTTTGAAAAAAGTGGATGGTATTTTGATAGGGATTGCATTGAATGTGTGGATTGCTCTAGGTAGCATTGACATCTTCACAATATTTGTTCTTCCAGTCCATGAGCATGGAACGTTTTTCCATTTCTTTGTGTCTTCCTCAATTTCTTTCATGAGTATTTTATAGTTTTCTGAGTACAGATTCTTTTCCTCTTTGGTTAGATATATTCCTAGGTATCTTATGGTTTTGGGTGCAACTGTAAATGGGATTGCCTCCTTAATTTCTTTTTCTTCTGTCTTGTTGTTGGTGTATAGGAATGCCACTGATTTCTGTGCATTGATTTTATGTCCTGCCACTTTACTGAGTTCCTTTATGAATTTTAGCAATTTTGGGGTGGAGTCTTTTGGGTTTTCCACATAAAGTATCATATCATCTGCAAAGAGTGAGAGTTTGACTTCTTCTTTGCCGATTTGGATGCCTTTTATTTCTTTTTGTTGTCTGATTGCTGTGGCTAAGACTTCTAGTACTATGTTGAATAGCAGTGGTGATAGTGGACATCCCTGCCTGTTCCTAACCTTAGGGGGAAAGCTCTCAGTTTTTCCCCATTGAGAATGATATTCGCTTTGGGTTTTTCATACACTGCTTTTATGATATTGAGGTATGTACCCTCTATCCCTATACTCTGAAGAGTTTTGATCAGGAAAGGATGCTGTACTTTGTCAAAAGCTTTTTCTGCATCTATTGAGAGGATCATATGGTTCTTGTTCTTTCTTTAATTAATGTATTGTATCACATTGATTTGCGGATGTCGAACCAACCTTGCAGCACATGGATAAATCCCACTTGGTCGTGGTGTGACTAATCCTTTGAATGTACTGTTGGATCCTGTTGGCTAGTATTTTGATGAGAATTTTTGCATCCATGTTCATCAAGGATATTGGTCTGTAATTCTCCTTTTTGATGGGGTCTTTGTCTGGTGTGGGGATCAAGGTAATGGTGGCCTCATAAAATGAGTTTGGAAGTTTTCCTTCCATTTCTATTTTTTGGAACAGTTTCAGAAGAATAGGTATTCATTCTTCTTGAAATGTTTGGTAGAATTCCCCTGGGAAGCCATCTGGCCCTGGGCTTTTGTTTGTTGGGAGATTTTTGATGACTGCTTCAATTTCCTTAGTGGTTATAGGTCTGTTCAGGTTTCTCTTTCTTCCTCGTTCAGTTTGGTAGTTGATACATCTCTAGGAATGCATCCATTTCTTCCAGCTTATCTAATTTGCTGGCTTGTAGTTGCTCATTATATGTTCTTATAATTGTTTGTATTTCTTTGGTGTTGGTTGTGATCTCTCCTCTTTCATTCATGATTTTGTTGATTTGGGTCATTTCTCTTTTCTTTCTGATAAGTCTGGCCAGGGGTTTATCAATCTTGTTAATTCTTTCAAAGAACCAGCTCTTAGTTTTGTTGATCTGTTCTACTGTTCTTTTGGTTTCTCTTTCATTGATTTCTGCTCTGATCTTTATTTTGTCTCTTCTCCTGCTGGGTTTAGGCTTTATTTGCTGTTCTTTCTCCAGCTCCTTTAGGTGTAGGGTTAGGTTGTGTATTTGAGACCTCTTGTTTCTTGAGAAATGCTTGTATTGTTATATACTTTCCTCTTAGGACCACCTTTGCTGCATCCCAAAGATTTTGAACAGTTGTGTTTTCATGTTCATTTGTTTCCATGAATTTTTTTAATTCTTCTTTAATTTCCTGGTTGACCCATTCATTCTTTAGTAGGATGCTCTTTAGCCTCCATGTATTTGAGTTCTTTCCGACTTTCCTCTTGTGATTGAGTTCTAGTTTCAAAGCATTGTGGTCTGAAAATATGCAGGGAATTATCCCAGTCTTTTGGTACCGGTTGAGACCTGATATGTGACCTAGGATGTGATCTATTCTGGAGAATGTTCCATGGGCACTAGAGAAGAATGTGTATTCTGTTGCTATGGGATGGAATGTTCTGAATGTATCTGTGAAGTCCATTTGGTCCAGTGTGTCATTTAAAGTCTTTATTTCCTTGTTGATCTTTTGCTTAGATGATCTGTCCATTTCAGTGAGGGGGGTGTTAAAGTCCCCCACTGTTATTGTATTGTTGTCGATGTGTTTCTTTGCTTTTGTTATTAATTGGCTTATATAATTGGCTGCTGCCATGTTAGGGGCATAGATATTTACAGTTTTTAGATCTTCTAGTTGGATAGACCCTTTAAGTATGATATAGTGTCCTTCCTCATCTCTTATTATAGTCTTTGGTTTAAAATCCAATTTGTCTGATATAAAGATTGCCACCCCAGCTTTTTTTGGTGTCCATTAGCATGGTAAATGGTTTTCCACCCCCTCACTTTCAATCTGGGGGTGTCTGTGGGTCTAAAATGAGTCTCTTGCAGATAGTATATCGATGGGTCTTGTTTTTTTTATCCAATCTGATAGCCTGTGTCTTTTTTTTTTTTTTTTAAGATTTTATTTATTTATTTGACAGAGAGAGACACAGTGAGAGAGGGAACACAAGAAGGGGGAGTGGGAGAGGGAGAAGCAGGCTTCCCGTGGAGCAGGGAGCCTGATGTGGGGCTCGATCCCAGGACCCTGAGATCATGACCTGAGCTGAAGGCAGATGCTTAACGACTGAGCCACCCAGGCGCCCCTGGCCTGTGTCTTTTGATTGGGGCATTTAGCCCTTTTACATTCAGGGTAACTATTGAAAGATATGAATTTAGTGCCATTGTATTGCCTGTAAGGTGACTGTTACTGTATATTGTCTGTGTTCCTTCCTGGTCTATGTTACTTTTAGGCTCTCTCATTGCTTAGAGGACCCCTTTCAACATGTCTTGTAGGGCTGGTTTTGTGTTTGCAAATTCCTTTAGTTTTTGTTTGTCCTGAAAGCTTTTTTTTTTTTTTTAAAGATTTTATTTATTTATTTGAGAGAGAGAGAATGAGAGAGAGAAAGCACATGAGAGGGGGGAGGGTCAGAGGGAGAAGCAGACTCCCCGCCGAGCAGGGAGCCCGATGCGGGACTCAATCCTGGGACTCCAGGATCATGACCTGAGCCGAAGGCAGTGGCTTAACCAACTGAGCCACCCAGGCGCCCTGTCCTGAAAGCTTTTTATCTCTCCTATTTTCAAAGACAGCCTAGCTGGATATAGTATTCTTGGCTGCATATTTTTCTCATTTAGTGCTCTGAATATATCATGCCAGTCCTTTCTGTCCTGCCAGGTCTCTGTGGAGAGGCTGGTTACCAATCTAATGTTTCTAACATTGTAGGTTACAGATCTCTTGTCCCGAGCTGCTTTCAGGATTTTCTTTTTGACTCTGAGACTCATAAGTTTTACTATTAGATGTTGGGGTGTTGACCTATTTTTATTGATTTTGAGGGGGGTTCTCTGTGCCTCCTGGATTTTGATGCCTGTTTCCTTCCCCAAATTAGGGAAGTTCTCTGCTATAATTTGCTCTAATATACCTTTTGCCCCTCTCTCTCTTTCTTCTTCTTCTGGGATCCCAATTATTCTAATATCATTTCGTCCTATGGTATCACTTATCTCTTGAATTCTGCCCTCGTGATCCAGTAGTTGTTTATCTCTCTTTTTCTCAGCTTCTTTATTTTCCATTATTTGGTCTTCTATATCACTCATTCTCTCTTCTGCCTCATCTATCCTAGCAGTTAGAGCCTCCATTTTTTATTGCACCTCATTATTAGCCTTTTTGATTTCAACTTGGTTAGATTTTAGTTCTTTTATTTCTCCAGAAAGGGTTTCTCTAATATCTTCCACGCTTTTTTCAAGCCCAGATAGTATCTTTATAATCATCATTCTGAACTCTAGTTCTGACATATTACTGAAGTTGTATTGATTAGGTCCCTGGCAGTTGGTACTGCCTCTTGTTCTTTTTTTGAGATGATTTTTTTCCATCTTGTCATTTTGTCCAGAGGAGAATAGATGAATGAGAGAACAAAATGCTAACAGGGTAATAATGACCCTAGAAAAATATACACAAAACAAATCAGAAGAGACCTGAAACCGGTGGAAAAGAAAGGGAAAGAAAGAAAAAAGAAAAAAAAAGAAAGAAAAAGATAAAAAAAAAAAGAATATGATCAAATATGATCAGGCTGGTGAATAGACCAGTGCCACACACTAGATTTTGGGCGTATTTTTGTCTGTTAGAAGAAACTGCCTCCCAAAATTTTAAAGAAAGAAAAGCTTACATATGTACAAAAATAAGGGTAAATACAATGAAGGGATGGAATATGACTGTAAAGATGAAAATTATAAAAGATTTTATAAAAGGAATTGATAAGTTGGTTGGAAAAAGAAAGAAGAGAAATTAAAAAAAAAAAAGGGAGAGAATGTGATCAGGCGGAAGACTAGAACAAAGCCATATACTAGAGATTTAGGGTATATTTTGGTCTGTTAGAAGAAACTGTATCCCAAAATTTTAAAGAGAGAATGACTTATATATATATATATATCAAAAATAAGGTTAACTACTATGAAGGGATAGAATATGACTCTAAACATGAAAAATAAAAAATATTTTTAAAAAAGGATTGATAAGATGTTGGTTGAAAAAGGGAACAAGAAAAATTCAAAAAAAAAAGAAAAAGAAAAAAAGGAAAATTAAAAAAATTAACTTTGAAAGACTAAAGAATCAGGGGGACAAAAGCCATGAATTCTATGTGCAGTATTCCCCTAGTGCTGGAGTGCTGCCATTCTCATTGATCAGTAAACTTGGACTTGGCTGGCTATTCTTGCTGATCTTCTGGGGGAGGGGCCTGTTGCCATGGTTCCCAAATGTCTTTGCTGGAGGCGGAATTGCCCCGCCCTTGCCCGGTCCTGGCTAAGTAATCTGGTTGGGTTTGCTCTCAGGAGCTTTTATTCCCTGCAAGCTTTCCGTACAGCTTTGGAGGCCGAGAGTGAAAATGGTGGCCTCCCAATCTCCACCCCGGAGGAGCCGAGAACTCGGGGTCCTGCTTCTCTGTGAGTCCCAGAGAAAAGTTGTCAATCACTCCCGTCTCCCCGGTCTCCGGCCGCACTCGTGCTCACCCGGCCTGTGACCAAGCATTTCTATCTCTGCCACCCAACCCTGTCTGGAGTCTCCAAACCCAGCAGATTCCTGCAGGAAGGAAGGTGAGTCTCCCTGGATCTGCCACTTGTTGGGTCCCTGCTGGAGGAGCAGTGGCCCGACTGTGCCACGGATCACGGTTTATGACAACCCCGAGCTGAGAGCCCACTCCTCGGCTCCGTCTCTGCAGCCGGCTTCCCCTCTGATCCCTGGGAGCTCTGCTGCACTCAGGCACCCCCGGTCTTTCTGTGACCCCAAGAGTCCTGAGACCACACTGTCCCGCGAGGGTTCCACCCCCCGCTTAGCCACTGGAGCAACGTCCCTCAGCGGAGCCGACTTCTAAACGTTCCGATTTTGTGTTCTGCTGCTCTATCACTTGCCAGAAGCAGCCCACGGAGGCCCCTCCCCCACTGTCTATCCTCCCGAATATCGCCTCGGATTCACTTTTCCGCATGTCCTACCTTCCAGAAAGTGGTCGCTTTTCTATTCAGAGAGTTGCTGCTATTCTTTTCTTTGATCTCCTGTTGAGCTTCTATGTGTTCAGAATGGTTTGGTCCTTATCCAGCTGAATTCCTGAGACCAGATGAAATTTAGGTCTCCTACTCCTCTGCCATCTTCCTCCATGCTATTCCTTAGGTTCCACAAATAACTGAAACCATATAATTGACTTTCTCTGCTTGACTTATTTCACTTGGCATAATCTTCTCCAGTCCCATCCATGTTAACATAAAAGTTGGGTATTCATCCTTTCTGATGGCTGAGTAATATTCCATTGTATATATGGACCACATCTTTTTTATCCATTCATCTGTTGAAGGACATCTCGGCTCTTTCCACAGTTTGGCTATTGTGGACATTGCTGCTATGAACACTGGGGTACATATGGCCCTTCTTTTCACTACATCTGTGTCTTTGGGGTAAATATGAGTAGTACAATTGCTGGGTCTTAGGGTAGCTCTATTTTTAATTTTTTGAGGCACCTCCACAATGTTTTCCAAAGTGGCTGTACCAACTTGCATTCCCACCAACAGTGTAAGAGGGTTCCCCTTTCTCCACAAACTCTCCAACATTTGTTGTTTCTTGCCTTGTCAATTTTTGCCATTCTAACTGGTGTAAGATGGTATCTCAATGTGGTTTTGATTTGGATTTCCCTGATGGCTAATGATGATGAACATTTTTCATGTGTCTCTTAGCCATTTGTATGTCTTCTTTGGAGAAGTGTCTGTTCATGTCTTCTGCCCATTTTTTGACTTGATTATTTGTTATTTGGGTGTTGAGTTTGAGAAGTTCTTTATAGATCTTGGATACCAACCCTTTATCTGTAGTGTCATTTGCAAATATCTTCTCCTATTCTGGGGGTTGCTTCTTTGTTTTGTTGACTGTTTCCTTTGCTGTGCAGAAGCTTTTTATCTTGATGAAGTCCCAAAAGTTCATTTTTGCTTTTGTTTCACTAGCTTTTGGAGATGTATCTTGAAAGAAGTTGCTGTGGCTGATGTCAGAGAGGTTACTGCCTATGTTCTCCTCTAGGATTTTGATGGATTCCTGTCCCACATTGAGGTCTTTCATCCATTTTGAGTTTATTTTTGTGTATGGTGTTAGAGAATGGCCGAGTTTCATTCTTCTCTATATAGCTGTCCAATTTTTCCAGCACCATTTATTGAAGAGACTGTCTTTTTTCCATTGCATATTTTTTCCTGCTTTGTCGAAGATTATTTGACCATAGAGTTGAGGGTCTACATCTGGGCTCTCTATTCTGTTCCATTGATCTATATGTCTGTTTTTGTACCAGTACCATGCTGTCTTGGTGATCACTGCTTTTTTTTTTTTTTTTTAGAAGTTTTAAGATTTTATTTATTTATTTGACAGAGAGACAGCGAGAGAGGAAACACAAGCAGGGGGAGTGGGAGAGGGAGAAGCAGGCTTCCCGCTGAGCAGAAAGCTCGAATGTGGGGCTCGATCCCAGGACCCTGGGATCATGACCTGAGCCGAAGGCAGACGCTTAACGACTGAGCCACCCAGGCGCCCCAGTGATCACTGCTTTTAATATAGCTTGAAATCAGGCAAAATGATGCCTCTAGCTTTGTTTTTCTTTTTCAACATTCAACATTGAATTCAACAGATTGAATTCTGTTTCCTTTGTTGGATTATACTTCAATCTACTGTCTTTGACCTTGAGATATTTCTGGGTGTACCAAGAGTAGGAAAGGCTTAAGTATTTTCTTTCAGAAAAAGCACTAAAAGCCCAGTGTCTGGTTAGGTAGATGGTTGTTATGGGTTGAATTGTGTTCTCTGAAAAAGATACATTGAAGTCTTGGCCTGCAGTACTTCAGAATGTGAGCTTATTTGAAAATAGGGTTATTGCAGATGTAATTACTTAGGACGCAGTCATGCTGGAGTAGGGTGGGCTCCAAATCCAAAATGACTGGTGTCCTTATATGAAGATGGCCCTTTGAAGACACAGACACCCAGAGAGAACACCACATGGAAACAGGATTGGAGTGATGAATCTACAAACCGAGCAGTGCCAGAGATTGCTGGCCAACTACCAGGAGCTAAGGAGGGGCAAGGAAGGGTTCCCCCAAGGGTTCAGAGGGAGCATGGTCCTGTGGACACCTTGATCTTGGTCTTTAGCCTCCCAAATGGTGACAACAGATTTCCATTGTTTAAAGCTGCCCAGTTTGTGGTACAGTAGTTAACTCCCCTTCATCTGCACTTTTGCTCTCCAAGGTTTCCTTTACCTGTGGTTAACTGTGGTTGGAAGCAGACAATTGTCCTTCTGACCAGTTGGCAGGCTGGTAGTAGCCTAACCCTTGGTCTTGCATTTTCTAATTTCTGCATCATTCCCCTCACTTCATCTCACTGCAGAGGCATTTTATCATCTCACGTCACCACCAGAAGGGTGAGCACAGTACAATAGGGTATTTTGAGAGAGAGAGGCCACAGTCACATAACCTTTATTACAGTATATTGTTACAATTGTTCTATTTTATCATTAGGTTATTGTTGTTAATCTCTTACTGTGCCTAATTTATAAATTAAACTTCATCATAGGTATGTATAGAAAAAAATTAGCATATATAGAGTTCAGTACTATTTGCATCCACTGGGATCTTGGAATACTCACTGGAGTCCTGGAATGTATCCCATGGACAAAGGGGGAGACCACTGCACTTTGTTATGGTAGCTTTAAGAAACTAATGGCTAATGATATCTGGGGCTTCCTGTCAATGCATCACTCCCCAAAATGGCTTGAGGTGGCCTGGATGGAGTAATATGGTGTGTAGAAAGACGTCTGGGCCAGAAGGTGAGATAGTCATCCTTCACACTGGTGGGGTTCCTCTGCCTATTTTAAGCCTCCTGTTCTTCTCAGTGGCTTTCCCATTCCCTTTCTTCTTGGTTTCAGCCCCTTTGATAATGGGTGGGGGAATGGGTAGGGTGCTCATGGTCTTGAAAAGACCAATCATTGTGCTGTATCCCTTGGCAACCGTGGCACATAACTCAGAACCAGAAAGGGTCCTTTCCTGTAATGGATAGAGAAGCACTGAAGGTAAGTGCTTTCTCTCCACTGGAATGCTAACTGGGACTGCAGGCAGCCATATATTCTCAAGTAGAGAAGGCCTGTATACTTCCAGAGAGAGGAAGCTTCATGTTTTTGAGTCCCTGGGTCTCATCCCCAGGCCACCATTTCTTCATTTCTGACCTCCATCTTGTGAGCTGCTCTTGGATTCTCCCTAGGTATAAGATCTACTACATTTCATCTCTGCTTGCGTTAGAATTCCTTCTTGTCATTTATAACAGTCCAGCCCCACCTGCAAATCTTTCCTGAATCTTCCTTTTCTCCCTCTTTCCAGATAAAGAATTACTTTCTTTTACTTCCTTTTTACCTTATAAATCCTCTTATTAGAGTACCAGACAGTAACTTTTTTTTATTTTGTATGTTGCTGGATCCCATTAGACCATGAATTTCTTGATACAGAGACTGTAGCTTCCCACTACTAAGAAATAGAGACTGTATCTTATTCATTTTTATTTCTTAGTGCTGTGTCTGGATTATAGCTGTGCCCAATTTTTAGGGAGGTTGACTGGCTAAATGATCAAATAAATAATGAACCAGCTCTAATGGGATCACAGAATGTTTAAGCAGTAAAGGAACCTAGAGTTGTTCCTACTGTAATGTTTTTCAAATTCTAGAAGCAGCATCCTTTCTTTATGGGAAATCTTAGGTGGAAGCCTGTATGTAAAGCATATGGAAGTGGAGTTGTTCTGGTTGGAGTGGAGGTGGTTGGCCCAGGATGCTGTCCCCTCATCCTTTTCTCTGACCCTCCCTCCCCACAAGGTGGCCTCTGTGGAACTTCTAGGGTTTTGTGGATCACTGTTTGGTAACCATTTTTTTCTTAGACTCATTGAGCTTGAGATTCTCCATCTGGATTCCCTTCCTTATAAAGAGATTTTGAGAAATTGTAAGGTAATGCTATTGTACTACAAATACATACCTCACGTGTGTGTGTGTGCTCAGGCGCACATACACATCCCTCTCTCAGGTCCTGATGAAAATACTGCAAAGGATGATGTGCACAGCTCAGAGCCTCACAGGACAATCTATGGAGTTCACAGTGGCTCTATTGGCATTCTGGGAACAGGACCAGCTTAAAGGATTAAAGTTTGACCAAAATTTATATGGGTGAATCTACTTTCCTAATTATAACACCTTTCCCAAACCCCTTTCCAATTATACTGTTCAACCTACTACTCAACATCATCAGAACACTTCATATCCTTTCATAAACCACTGACCTGTCATGAGAGATTGAAAACCACATGGTAATATGATCTTCCTATTTTGTTAAAAGAATGTTCTTGTTAGGGGTTCAACTTACCTTTCATTTTCAGGGTTTTGGTATCTGGTATCATATAGCTTCTAGTTGTTTGCAAGAGAAAAGTCCTCAAATAGATGTGGGTGCTACCAACATCTTGCTACCAGGATGACCATATCCTATGCTCAGTATTAGGAAATAAACATAAATATTGAGGTTGCCTGTCTCTCAAAAGGAGACTGCACAACTATATGGTCAATTAATCTTCGACAAAGCAGGAAAGAATATCCAATGGAAAAAAGACAGTCTCTTCAACAAATGGTGTTGGGAAAACTGGACAGCAACATGCAGGAGAATGAAAATGGACCACTTTCTTACACCACACATAAAAATAAATTCAAAATGGACCAAAGACCTAAATGTGAGACAGGAAACAATCAAAATCCTAGAGGAGAACACAGGCAGAAACCTCTTTGACCTCAGCTGTAGCAACTTCTTACTAGATATATCATGGGAGGCAAGGGAAACAAAAGCAAAAATGAATTACTGGGACTTCATCAGGATAAAAAAGGAAATAATCGACAGCACTGAAAGGCAACCTACGGAATAGGAGAAGATATTTGCAAATGACATATCTGATAAAGGGTTAGTGTCCAAAATCTGTAAAGAAGTTATCAAACTCAACCCCCCAAAAACAAATAACCCAGTTAAGAATTGGGCAGAAGACATGAATAGACACTTTTCCAAAGAAGACATCCAGATGGCTAACTGACACATGAAAAGATGCTCAACGTTACTCATCATCAGGGAAATACAAATCAAAACCATAAGGAGATACCACCTCACACCTGTCTACAGGCTACAATTGGTAATACAAGAAAGAACAGGTGTTGGCAAGGATTCAGAGAAAGGGGAACACACTTGCACTATTGGTGAGAATGCTTTCTGGTGCAGCCACTCTGGAAAACAGTGTGGAAGTTCCTCAAATAGTTAAAAATAGAACTACCCTATGATCCAGCAATTGCACTACTAGGTATTTACCCACAGGATATAAAAATACAGATTCTAAGGGGTACAAGCACCCTGATGTTTATAGCAGCATTATCAACAATACTCAAACTATGGAGAGAGCCCAAATGTACATCAACTGATGAGTGGTTAAAGAAGATATAGTATATATACACAATGGAATACTACTCAGCCATCAAAAAATGAAATCTTGCCATTTGAAATGATGTGGATGGAGCTAGAGTGTGTTATGCTAAATGAAATAAGGCAGTCAGAGAAAGAGAAATACCATATGATCTCGCTCTTATGTGGAATTTAAGAAGGAAAGCAGATGAAGGGGGAAAAAAGGAGAGACAGAAACAAACCATAAGACATTCTTTTTTTTTTAAATTTTATTTATTTATTTGACACAGAGAGAGAGAGCTAGAGAGGGAACACAAGCAGGGGGAGTAGGAGAGGGAGAAGCAGACTCCCCGCTGAGCAGGGAGCCTGATGCGAGGCTTGATCCCAGGACGCTGGGATCATAACCTGAGCCGAAGGCAGACGCTTAACGACTGAGCCACCCAGGTGCCCCCATAAAACACTCTTAACAATAGAGAACAAACTGAGGGTTGATGGAGGGAGATGGATGGGGGATGGGCTAGATGGGTGATGAGTATTAAAGAGGGCACTTGTTGTGATGAGCACTGGGTGTTGTATGTAAGTGATGAATCACTAAATCCTACTCCAGAAATATTATACTGTATGTTAACTAACTAAAATTTAAATAAAAAAAAGAAAAGAAAAAACCAAAACAAACCCAGGAGACTTTCACATTAAGTGAATTCACATTAATGCAGGGTGTCTGAACTGATTTGAACAAAGGATACTCTTCAAATTATAATGAATTGGAAAAGCACCATAAGAATTTATGAAATAAAATTTGCATGTAAATTATAGTAGATAGCAAATATGGAATCAATATGAATTAATTGCTATAAGAAATGAATTTTTTTTTTTTTAACTTTTTTGTTTTTGTTTTTGTTTTTTTTATCTGAGAGAGAGAATGGGACACAGAGAGCATGAGAGGGAGGAGGGTCAGAGGGAGAAGCAGACTCCCTGCCGAGCAGGGAGCCCGATGTGGGACTCGATCCTGGGACTCCAGGATCACGACCTGAGCCGAAGGCAGTCGCTTAACCAACTGAGCCACCCAGGCGCCCTAGAAATGAATTTTGTTTAAAATTTTTTATAATACAATGGCACAAAATTAAATGAAAATTTTGTTAATAATAAAAAAATAAGGGGCGCCTGGGTGGCTCAGTTGGTTAAGCGACTGCCTTCGGCTCAGGTCGTGATCCTGGAGTCCCAGGATCGAGTCCCACATCGGGCTCCCTGCTCGGCAGGGAGTCTGCTTCTCCCTCTGACCCTCCTCCCTCTCATACTCTCTGTCTCTCATTCTCTCTGTCTCAAATAAATAAATAAAATCTTTAAAAAAAAAAAAGAATAAAAAAATAAAATGTACAGATTGAGCAAAAATTTATTTTACATTCTTTACCTAGAGAAATATTTTTGTTGCTGTTGTTGAGGTGTAATTGACATAACATATTAGTTTCAGGTGTGCAACATAATGATTTGATATTTGTATATATTGCAAAATGATCCCACAATAAGTCCACTTAACATGTCACCATACATAGTTACAATTTTTTTTCCTTGTGGTGAGAACTTTCAAGATCCACTCTCCTTGCAATGTTTAAATATGCAAGACAGTATTATTAACTGCAGTCATATTACATCCTTATGACTTATACACTTAATAACTGGAAAAATTTTAAAAACATTTTATTTATCTACTTGAGAGAGAGAGAGTGCAAGTGAGGGAAGGGGCAGAGACAGAGAATCTCAAGCAGACTCTATGCTGAGTGCAGGCCCAATGCGGGGCTCAATCTCATGACCCTGAGATCATGACCTGAGCTGAAACCAAGACTTGGATGTCCAACTGGCTGAGCCACCCAGGCACCCCTTAATAACTGGAAATTTTTATTTTTTGCCTTCCTTCATCTATTTTGGCCACCCTCCATTCCCTGCCTTAGGCAACCACCAGTTATATCCATGAGCTCCATTTTTGTTGTTGTTTTGTTTGTTTTAGACTCCACATAAAAGTGAAATCATACAGTATATGTTTTTTTCTGTCTGACTTATTTCACTTAACATAATGCCTTCAAGGTCCATCTACACTGTCATAAGTGGCAAGATCACATTCTTTTTTATGGCTGAATAATATTCTATTGACTATGTAAGCCACATTTTTTTATCTACTCACTCATCAATGGACATTTAGGTTGTTTCCATGTCTTAGCTATTGTAAACAGTTCGGCAGTGAACATGGGTGTGTAAATATCTTTTTGAATTAGTGTTTTGAGTTAGTGTTTTTATTTTGTTTGGATAAATACTCAAAAGTGGAATTGTTGGATCATATGGTAGTTCTATTTTTAATTTTTTGAGGAACCTCCATATTGGCCTTTTCCACAGTGGCCGCCCCCATTTACATTCCCACCAACAGTGCACAAGGGTTCTCTTTTCTCAATAGCCTTGGCAACACTTGTTTTTTGTCTTTTTGATAATAGCCATTCTAACAGGAGTGTGGTGATAAGTCATTGTGGTGTTGATTTGCATTTCCCTGATGATTAATGCTGTTGAGCATCTATTCATGCACCTGTTGGCCATCTGTATGTCTTCTTGGAAAAAATGCCTATTCAGATCCTCTGCCCATTTTTAAACGTGGTTGTTGTTTTTTTTGACACTGAGTCGTATGATTTCTCTATATATTCTGAATATTCTGAATACTCCTTACCAAATAAATGATTTATGAATATTTTCCTCCAGTAGGTTGAATTTTTCATTTTGTTGATGATTTCCTTTGCTGTGCAAAAGTGTTTAGTTTGATGCAGTTTCTTGCTTATTATTGCTTTTGTTCCTTTGCTTTTGGTATCAAATCCAAAAAATAATTGCCAAGACCTATGTCAAGGAACTTACCTTTTATATTTTCTTATAGGAATTTTATGGTTTTAGGTTTTACATTCAAGTCTTTAATCCATTTTGAGTTAATTTTTGTGTATGGTGTAAGAAAGTGGCCCAATTTCATTCTTTTGCATGTGGTTGTCCGGTTTACCCAACACCATTTATTGAAAAGATTGTCCTTTCCCCACTGTATATTCTTGGCTTCTTTGTTGTAAATTAATTGATCATATAAGTGTGAATTTATTTCTGGAGTCTCTATTCTGTTCTATAGATCTGTGTCTGTGCCAATACCATAAAGTTTTGATGATTATAGCTTTGTAGTATAGTTTGAAAACCAGGGGGCATGATGCCTTCAGCTTAGTTTTTCTTTGTCAAGATTTATTTGGTTATTTAAGGTCCTTTGTGGTTCCGTATGAATTTTAAGATTTAAGATTATTTGTTCTAGCTCTGTGAAAAATTCCTTTGGAATTTTGATAGGGATTGCACTGAATCTGTATGAGAGCAATGTTTTTAATCATTTTTCTATGTCTGCTAAATTTTATAATGATATTGCTGGGTCAGTTTCTCATATCAAAAGCCATGTAGAGGCCATTCGTATATATTTTAAAATTACAGTCTAATTTGGAAATTCCATTTTGCATAGGAGTGTTGTAGCAGAAGGAAGATTAAGATCACCTATACATTTTATAATAGTCAGGTCAATATGAATTAGACTGCTTTAAAATTCATGAATTGTTTTGTCTTAGAAAACCTCTTTCTTAGTTTCTTAGAAATCCAAGACAGAGATTTTTCAGTTTTACTTTGGCGAGTTCTAAATTTGTGTATGTTTGATTTAGACACACCTTGGAGGCTACAAACCTCTCTACTTTTTATGAAAAGTATCTTTCTTTCAGAAGTAGCACTGTGGGAATTATGTGTGGAGGTATAGATGTTCAGTACTCAATAAAATAAAAAATATCAAATCTATACCCTGGACCAGGTTGGTGTACAACCTGCCTTGGAAATATGGTTTGCCCTGCCCATGAAGAAGTGCCTGTGAGCTCACCATTTGCAAAAACGCCTGGTGCCTCGTGTGCTAGCTGCCTGTGGGTCAGGTCAGGTGATCTCTCATACAGTTACAAGCTATAGTATTTCCTTGCTTTGAGACACCAGTGGTTGCACCCTTGGTTTAATAATAGCTTTTTAGGAAAAAAATGTGCCACACATCAATTACTAAGATCATATTGATTCCAGAAACTTTAAAATGTGAAAAAAATGATTCATTTTAGAATCAGAGAAATAATAAAGCTATACATATGTGCCTAACATTTTTCTAATTTTTGTATATTTAGAAGAAAAATATTGCCTCCTATATATATCTCTATCATATATACATACTTATTTATTTGGAACGTAGTTTGGAAACACTGCTGTAAGATAAAAGGGAATACAGAATGTCATTGAACAGAAAAATAACTCTCATAAAAGTGGTACCAGCCAAAGGAAGCCAAAGTGGTGAGGAAGGCAAGCCAAGGCAGGTCTGAAATATTCACTGACAGCAGATCAGGACCTTGCAAGCAGGATGCCAGCAAAATGCTCTCTGCTCCCATGGTATGTCCCCACAAAAGGAAATTAGTGTAAAATTTGGGCAATTGTTTTGAAAACCACAAAAGAGCATCTGAATGTTGTGTCGTTTTCCACATTTGTTCCTGCTTAACTGAGAACAGGAAGCTGCAGATGGCCATCAGTCATATGAATTGTGGGGTCTGAGAGCACTTTCTTGGCCATTAGGGCACTTGTGGGAGGGGCCAGACTCCCATGGTCCTGAATTCAGTCATTGCCTTCTTTCCCTGGTCCCATCCCTTCCAACCCAAGGTGCCCATGCTGCCCTGTTACTGTCTGGAATATGCCTGGCGGGTGGTGGTGGTGGGGGGGAGGGTGTTTCAACATAGCTCCATATTTCTTCAACTTCAGATTCTTTGGGCCAGATTGGCAATTTGAAAGTATCCATTCCTACCTGCTCAACCCCAGGCTTTTAGGTGTTCCAAGTTTCATTAGAACTTCCCACAGAAATGTGGCCAAAATACAGAAAGGACATGGTTTCAAATGTACATATTTTAAAGTATCCCAAAAGATTTACTGGAGAAGTAAGTTAAAATTGATGAAGAGAAGTTTTCAGATCCTATGTTAGGATGTTGGCTGACTTGAGCCAAAGATCAGGGTTCAGACCAGGAGTGTGTGAAGGATCCCACGCTTGAGTGTCCACAGGATTCTAGTGTAGCTGTTCTCGCCCCATTAGAAGATAGTGATAGTTGGCAACAGAAAGTTTTTCACCACTCGTTTATTGTTATTTTTCATTATTATTATTTTAATTTTTATTGTGGTAAAACCCACATAATACAAAATTTACCATCTTAACCATTTCTAAATGTACAGTTCAGTAGGATTACGTGCATTCACAGTGTCATACAATCAAGCTCCAGGAACGTTCATCTTGCAAAGTCGAAACTCTGTACCCATTAAATAACAATATACCCCAGATCCCCCTTCCCTCAGTCCTGGGCAGCCACCATTTTATTTTCTGTCTCTGTGAATTTGAGTACTTTAGATGCTTTATATGAGTGGACTCACACAGTATTTGTCCTTTTATATCTGGCTTATTTCACTTAGCATAATGTCCTCAAGGGTCATCCATGTTGTTATATGTGTCAGCATTTCCTTCCTTTTTCAGGCTTGAAGGGACAGACGTTTTTAAAGAACCTCGAGAATAGACCACACTGGCTGGGCACGTAGAGGGCACTTACTGAATAGTCACAGGATAATTTTTATTTTTCTGGTCATGTTTCTTAAAATATTTTAAGTATTTGTGTTTTGAAGTCAGTAAGCAGAACCAGTAAGAATGCCCTGTGGATGTGGATGATGGATGGAGGAGACCTATCTGAGGATGCTCTGAGAGTCCCTGAATGTTCTACAAACGGTCTCTGCCCTTGTTGGTTTTCAGAAAAAGACGTTCTTTTTAACTTTGAGTGGTGGTCTCAACTCAGGTGTGTCATGATTCTGCCCCCCCCCAGGGGACATTTGGCATGGTCTGTAGGCATTTTTGATTGTCACAACTTGGGGTGTGGTATCTAGTGGGTAGAGGCCAGGGATGCTGCTAAAACATCCTACAGTGCACTGGATACTCCCTCACTGTGTATGTGAGTTTAGTCAACAGAGAACTTCCAATCATTACACATACTGAGGATTCTCCTCTTTGAGAAGATCTGGCATATACTGAAATAGAACAACGTCTATCTACGTCAAATGCTCAAAGTTGATACAAAAGATCACATCAACAGAAGCTTTCTTACCTAAACACCATTTGTCTAAACACAAAGCCCTTCAAACAGCGGACATTCAGGGAACATAGCCTCTGCCCTGTTCTGGGAGCCCCAACCCAGAATATTTCACGCTAATGTAAACAGGATAAGCCTTTTCAGCTGCAGTGCTGTTTACCAGGAACCTGCTAGAATAAACTAGGTTGTTAAGTTTAATTTAGTCAGCAGCAATAATCACTCGGGTTCTTCCATTTGTTGAGAAGCAACAAATGTGTGGGCACATCTGACAGATGCTGTAATCTGGAATTGCCAAATGCTGAGGAGCACTTCGGAGGTAAATGATGAACTTACCGGTAACAGTCTCCCTCCCTGACAGGAAAGAGCCAATTTAAAAATGAAAGAATCAGATGAGCACTGGGTGTTATACGCAACTGATGGATTCTTGAACACTACATCTGAAACTAATGATGTACTATATGTTGGCTAATTGAATTTAAATGAAAAAAATGCATTTGAGGGTGCCTGGGTGGCTCAGTTGGTTAAGCGACTGCCTTCGGCTCAGGTCATGATCCTGGAGTCCCGGGATCGAGTCCCGCATCGGGCTCCCTGCTCAGCGGGGAGTCTGCTTCTCCCTCTGACCCTCCTCCCTCTCATGCTCTCTGTCTCTCATTCTCTCTGTCTCAAATAAATAAATAAAATCTTTAAAAAAAAAAAGAAAAGAAAAAAATGCATTTGAGGTTTACTGGAAAAAGAAATAATAAAAGTGAAAGAATCAAGTCTCACAGCTCTCCTCTGAGGACAGGAATGGAAAGGACCCCTGGAGGTCCCCATTACAGCTGGAAATCAGTGAATCAGTGACAGAGTTGAAAATGAAATATGGAAGGTTTGTATATTATTTTTCTTCCCATAGGTGGAGAAAATACCATTTGATAAAAATTGTACAAGACTTTTTCATGTTTACCACATTAGAATTCCCATCTAGAGGATAGCAGGGAAAAAGCTGTCAGTACTGGGAAGAAATACCATGTAGCTCAGCATCCCTTAGACGTCCAGCTCTATCCTACTTAGAAGCAGAGGCATCTCTTTTTGTTGTAACTATAGTTCCGTGCCAAGATGGACGGCCTGTGGTCTGATTTCTGGCCAGGCCTGGTTGACCTAGACGGAGATTTTGTTCATGTGTGGTAAATGCCTCACAGGGAAACACAAGTGAGTTCATGTCCAGGGGGCTCATTTCAGCTACACCTTTTCAATGATTTCCTCCAGTATTTTGCTCCGTTTGACATACTGAAGTTATAACTGTTCCTCAGGGCAGGGGTTAGGAGTCCAGGCTGTGGACTAGAATCTGCAGGTTTGAATCCTGGCAAAGCTACTATTAGCTCAGTGCCCTTTTGTGTATCATTTTCCTCACTTGCAAAAATAAGGATGAAAATACCTGTACCCAGCTCATACGGTTATGCCAATTTAAATGACTTAATATTTGTAAAGCACACAGAACAGCTCCGGACAAATGGTGAATACTATATTTACTAAATACATAAAATGGCATTTGACATCTTAAACCGGAAGCTTGCACGCATTAGATTGTAACTTAGCAGACTCCGGAGTGTGGAGCTAAATCGTTACAGGGTGCCGGTGTCCTAAAAATTAACCTGCATTTACCAAAGAGCCCAGTTTCCTAGGGCTGATTTCAACTGATGGCAGAGGACTCCAGCATCTCAGGCCTGCCATGCTGAGGGGGCCAGTCGTCCTGGAAAAAGGGTCAGGTGGTTTTTATCAGGTCAGCAAGGGATGGACTGTCTGCCTTTCCAACCGCTGGGTGGGTATGATGTTGGACTAACTGCAAATGGGGCGAAGCTGGCAGCTGGGTGTCAGAGGACAAAGTCTGCAGGACCCCTGGCACGGAGCTGTTCACAGCAATTCAGGCCGCAGCTGACAGGGCCTGGGATGAGGGGGCGGAATGAGGAGCTTGCCTCAGCTGCAGGCCAGGGCTGTCAGCTGTGATGACAGAGACCACACTGAGTGACCTATTCAGGGGAGAGGAGGGAGTCGGGAAGGGGCCTTTGCTGCCTCGTGGAGGGTTTGTAATGCCCACTTCTGTCACATCCCGCTGGACAGTGAGGCTTTACCCTCTTCCTCCTCTGGGCCCCTGGAGCCCTTCATCTGAGGCTCCCATCCTCCAGGAGGAGGGCAGGCGTCCTTTTTGGGGAAACTGGCTGAAGAGAAGCAGTCTACAGATAGTGGCATTTGGGGGTTCCTTAGTGAAACAGTCAAGTTCTGCCTGATTACTCTGCAGTGAAGCCCACCAACTGACAAGCCCGAGCTTCTGTCTTAGTGCTTTCTCCTTAGATGTGACTGCAGGTCAGGGGCCACCCGGACCAAGGCCAGCTGAGCCTGGGCATGGCCACGGCAAGGAGCAGGCCAGCACTTGCATCCCAGCCTGGTTCTCTGGCGCCTTCTTTCTCCAGAGCGCTCCTCTTCCCCTGTGTGGAAGGGGGAGGACACAGATGATTTGAAGCAAGCAAGCAAACAAAGAAAATGACTTGGAAAACAATTGTACACAGACAGCTTGCCTACGCCCTCGAATTCCAAACAAGTTCAAGCAAACACAGCAAGAAACAAATCCACAGGTCCCAAGGGCCTGTCTGTGGGCCGGCAAGGGCATGGCTGCATGGGCTGCGGAATCACAAAGGGGGAGACTCGTAGACGTAGCGTGCCGCTGTCTGCAAAACTGTTACTTCCCTTTTTATCCTTTTTCTTTGACTTTCCTGTGGACAATATTCTTGGTATTCAAGGTTGCAGAGAGTGGGGAAGGAGGCCGAAGAAATTATGTGGAGGGGAGCAGGGTAGAATTAAGACTGGCAACCAAAGGCTGACGATTACTTCCCATCTGCCTTGAATTTGGGAGGAGAAGCAATGGAAAAGGCTGCTTTGGAGGAGGAGAAGCCTCGGGCCCAGCACACCCACTGCTCTCTCAGATTTAGCTTGATTTTTGTTCATCTGTTTGAGGAGAGAAAGGCCTGGCCTTCTGAGAGCAGAGGGCTCAGGCTGTTCCTCATCAATTATCAGCTTCCTCTTTTTTTTTTTTTGAAGATTTTATTGATTTGTTTGAGAAAGAGAGAGAGCGAGCGAGAGAGACAGAACAAACAGGGGGGAGGGGCAAAGGAGACTTCCCGCTGAGCAGGGGGCCTGACATGGGGCTCCCAGGACCCCGGGATCATGACTTGAGCTGAAGGCAGACACTTAACTGACTGAGCCACCCAGGCGCCCCTCAGCTTCCTCATTCTTAAAGAGAACCTTTCAAAGGTTAGCTCTTCCTGAAGGACTTTTGCAGTCCAGAAACGTGCTCTCCATAACCCAGGAAGGCCATGGTTTTTCTGAAAGTCTGACACATAATAATAGTCCCACTAACTGTTCCCAGGGCTGAGTTTTTAGCTTTGTCGTCAGGACGCTTTATATCAGGCCTTGTTATGGGTTGAATTGTGTCCCCCCAAAATTCATGTCAAAGTCCCCAGTACCTGTGAGTGTCACCTTGTTTGGACATAAGGTTTTGGGTGTCTGGGTGGCTCAGTCGGTTAAGTGTCTGCCTTTGGCTCAGGTCATGACCCCAGGGTCCTGGGATTGAGTCCCACATCGGGGTCCCTGCTCAGCTGGGAGTCTGCTTCTCCCTCTCCCTCTGCACCTCCCCCTGCTTGTGCTCTCTTGCATGCGTGTGCGCTCTCTCTCATGAATAAATAAAATCTAAAGACATATGGTCTTTGTAAATAAATATAATTAGGATGAGATCATTAGAGTGGGTCCTAATTCAGTGACTGATGTCCTTATAAAAAGGGATATTTGGAGACAGACACATGCAGCAGGGAGAATGCCTTGTGAACAAAAGTGATGCTTCTACAAGCAAGAAGTATGAAAGATTGCCAGCAAACCACCAAAAACTAGGTGAGGGGCAGAGAGCTCCCTCAGCCCTCAGAAGGAGCCAGCTCAGAAGGAGCCCCTAGATCTCCGACTTGCAGCCTCCAGAACTGTGAGACAGTAACTTTTGGTTGTTAGAGCCACCCAGTCTGTGGTACTTTGTCACGGCAGCCCTGGAAAGCTAATACAGGCACTACTTGAAGGTTTGGACTTCCTGGAAGAAAACACACAAATTCATCACTGCAGGGATAATCGGCCTTGCATTGTCCATACAACCCTCGATTTGGCGTTTGCCAATAACGTTTTGTGCAGTGACTCTTGGTTTCATTCTTTGCCGGATCCCCCTATATCTCTCTGGTGGAAAATTTCCTTGCTGCTTGAGGGTGTGTGTGGGGGACCAAGAATGGAGCTCTTTGTTTAGAATTTGCGTGGTATACATAAATAACGAGCATATGGGGGAACTTTCAAGCCGGAGGCATTTCAGAATTGGGCAAGGGAAGAGAGGCTTCATTTGTTAAAGACATTTCCTGTTCAAGTTCATCAAGAGCTTCCCTACATCCTCCCTTCCCCGTGTCCTGCTTTCCCCACAAACCCCAAATATGTAAGAGGCTTTCTTAGCAGCGTAGGCCCAACAGGATGTTGAGAGAAACGGATAATAAAAAATAGTACATCAAACCAGATGAATGGAAAAAGCCCTGTTTCTTTCTATGCATATAGCTTCAGAATTGTAAAAAACGAGTAAGAAAATCTCTTCGCAGTGAACATGCCTTAAGTGTGTCTAAATTGTTTATACAAAGGCCAGCCTTTAGAAATTAACCCTGGTGGTTTCCCTTTAGATCTGCCTTCAGCCTTCATACAGAGACTTCTTATACTACTGGCTTCTGCCTGCCCCAGGCTTTAAAGTAGGGTGAGCGGGTCAAGTTTAAGGTACACAAGTTGTTCTACCCCAGGCCAGCCACTCCAAAAAAGCCTTGGCCCTGGGATGATTCGAACTCCTTGTTCCATGAATGCAGGATGCCCCACTTAACTGAGTGTTATATCTTATCATCACGTGAGTGCTCTCTAGCAGCTTCATCTATTGCTCTGGAAAAGCCCTTTTAAATTAAACGATTTCATTAGCTGCCAGGGAATTAGCTGTGAAAAAGGCAGTTGCCTTTGCTCATGTCTGGGGAGGAGGTTGCCTCTTGGTTAGCACAAGCATCCCAGTTTCACACCCCATTAACAGGGTGTCAGGCTGATTTCTTCCTTTCAACCCAAACCACAGCCTTGGGGAAGCCAGCCAGCCTTCCAGTGGCTTCTGCTGCAGATCCTCATGGCTTCCTGGTCCGACTGAGTGGAAGTGATTTCTTACAACAGTTTCCGAAGAGGTATGTCCACATTCAAATGCAGCCACAGGAACACATTCCAGTGATAAATATACATGATCTGATTGCTTCATATTTTGAATTATGGTGCCTTCTAGACAACCCTTCTGAAGACCAATGTGTATAATTGGTAATTTGTAATAATATTAGAAACACAGAAGTAACAAAATAGTCATGATTTCTAGTAATACAGATACTTGTTAAATGGTATGGTGCAAGGGGCAGAATATAGAACGTAAAGCATAAAACTGAAGAAGTCAGATTCAGGGAAAATGTGTTGAAGACTTGTTTATGTGCTGGGAAATGCACGTGGTTCTTCACGTATCCTTAAAAAGGAGGGAGAATGGGGTAGGAGGAGGGAGGGAAAGAGCAAGAAAGAGAGACAAGGAGAAAGATGAGGCCCGTTTGGAGAACTTACCCTTATCATTGAAGAAGGGTAATTTATATGAGTGTCAGGGAAAATTCATTTAAGAGTTTGAGGGAAAGCATAAAGGAGGTAATTATGTAGCAACCAAACCAAACCAAACCAAACCATTTTTCTGATTTTCAGAAGGGTCAATTCCTTGAATAATGTTTTCAAGGTCAAGGCCCCAGCTTTTCTTTGAAATAATTGGCCTGTTGCCTGTAGTCAGTGGTTTGGCTTTTAGAGACCAATACACTAATTAGAAACAGCTTTCAGGAAGATTTTTATTCTGTCCCAAGCCTACTACAGCAACTTGCACATAGTATGTCCTCAAATAAGATTTTGTCTATTGGGTGAATACAAGATTTTATACTGAAGGGTTGTTTGTAGCAGGCAGTTTCTCTACTTATTTTTTCAGTACAAATAAAGAAGAGAGACTTGTCTCAATTGCAGTAAGGGAAATGCAGGTTAGAATTCCCAGCTGCAAGCAGAAAGATATATTGTTAAGAGCTTAAGAGGGTTAATGAAGTTTTTTCTAGAGGTATTTATGGCAACAGAAAGGTTAAGCATAGTCCCCTAGAGAAGAAAAAGTAGGACCTTGATGCTTTGTTCCTTGTTTCCCCTTCTCCCTCCATTTATTCTCCACTAGGAGACACAGCCATGCCCAGCATGATACTAAATCCCCCCTAGCAATGGGATTTTTCTTTTTTTCTTACAGTCAAGATGCTCCCCCTTTTTGAGGACACAGGGATTACTCAGCTCATGTTGCTGGAACCATGTTATAGCATAAAGAGAGTTCATATCACTTAGGATTTGGTTCATCTGAGAGTGAAACAAAAACTCCAAACGAAATGGCAGATACCAAATAGAAATTTAAGAATTTCAGTTTGTGGCATTGTCAGGAACCACTATTCTCATTATGTAACTTCTACCTCGTGGTCCAAAATGACTAGCCATCATGTCTACATTCTACCCAGGAGGCAAGAAAGGATGAATAAGGGCATATCCCTTTCCTATAAGGACACTTCCTGGAAGTTGCAAGACACTTTTGCTTACATCTCACTGGTCAAGACTTACATGCACACACCCTAGCTTTAGAGTGGCTGAGTAATGTAGGCACGAAAGTGTTATCTTTTGCTCTGTCCACAGTGAGATTCCCACTGATAGTAAGCTACTCTCAACTGGCAATCACTTGACACTCTCCTTGATTCTTCTCTGGCTTTTTCAAGTAGCTGAATTTGATTTTGAAGTCTTGACAGCAGGAATATTATGGCACATCATGAAGGTGTTTACAAGGCCTTAAGGTCATCCTGGGTCAGTGGAGCATAGTACCGTCTCTAAACTCTCATGGAAGAATACACTCTGAGGCAGTAGGTCTGGCTGGGGCCTGAAATTCTGCATTTCCAACAAGCTCCCAAGTGAGGCCATGCCACTGGTGTGTAGATCATGTTTTGAGTGCAAGGATTTAAAGAAGGTTCTCTATGGCTGTCCAAGTCTTAATTTGTTGTAGAGTACTTAGGTAGAGAAGAGGTGGTGGCAGTCAGAGTGTATCTGTCCGTGGTTCTTACATGCTACTGTTCATAAGAATGCCCCCCGGAACTTGTTAAAATACAGACTTCTAGGATCCCAACAATTGTTTTCGATGTAACAGGTGGCAGGCATCTGATTTTTTACAACAGGCATTCTGGGTACTTTCTGATAAAGGTTGTCTAGGAGCTGCATCGTGAGAAATATTGGCACCAGGCAACTGTCTTGACCTCTAGACCATAAGCCTGTAAGATCCCGGCAGTCTGGGATTTCTTTAAATAGTGTAGCTTAGTTCCTTAAAGGAGAGATATTTTCTTAATCGTTATGACCCAGGAGAATTTCATCAAAGGCCCATGCATCTCCCTTTCTTGTTTTGGAGCTAAGGGTTTGTTCTTCCAGGAGGTTTGCGGGTGCCTTCGTCAGCTAGGGCTGCAATAACAAAATGCCACAGACTAGGTGCCTTAAACCACAGACATTTATTTCTCACAGTTCTGGAGGCCAGATGTCCAAGATCAGGGTGCCAGCATGCTGAGTTCTGGCAAGAACACTCTTCCTGGCTTGCAGATAGCCTCTCTCTACGGCTGCCTTCTGCCTGTAGCCTCATAGGTAGGGCCCCACCCTCATGACCTCATCTAAACCTAATCACCCCAACACCATCACATTGGAGGTTAGGGCTTCAACATATGGATTTTAGGGGCATACAAATGGATCATAACGGGGATTTTGCGTCACTGAGAGTGGTGCTGGCCGATTAGCTAGAGATCTGGTGGGGAAGAGGCAGATGTGGGACAGGAGTGAGGAGGATTCAGAAGGAAGGAGGGGGGAGGGAAGGGGAAGAAGCCAACCTCTCCTGTCATCTTCTATATGCAAGCACTGTGCTAGCCATTGGGTTAGTAGTCCTGTAGTCCTCACTATTGCCCTGTGAGGTGTAGGGGCAATCCTCATTCACCTCAGCTATGTTTTAATACTTTTGCACATATTAAATCTTTAATTTAATACAAGTTGGAGGAAAGGCATAGCTTTTGTGACCACAGGATGCTAGAGACCTTTTGCCGCTTCACCTTCGTACCATTTTCATTGCCTGGAAGGTATTCTTCCCTCCCTCCCTCTATTGCCTCCTTCCTGTCCCAGCTCCTCTTTATCTCTTTCATCTTCCAACCATCTCTACTTATAAAGGCCTAGTTCAGGACTAGATTTCTCTGTCACCCTTTCCAGGAGTCCTAGATCATAGCAACTTTCCATGGATTCAATCTTCCATTCACATGTCAGAGGTTTCCCTAGGCTTCTGCAATCAGCCTAGGGACTCATTATATTGACCACGTCTTTTTATTTTCTGTATTTTTCATGCTTTGCCATCTGGGGCCTTGCAGACCCTGGAAGGACTGCCTCTCTCAGGTTACCCAATTCCTAGAGATAGTGAGGGACAGGTCTGCTAGTGCATCTTTCATCCACAAACCAGCTGATGCAGAGCCCACTCCCTTAGCCGCCTCCATTATGGAGCTTTGCTATCCCATGCCACTATCTGCCTGCCAAGATATCCTCAGAGCCATGTATCAGGCAAGTAAGGGCTGCCCCATGCCACACAGCCTCCTGAAATCTTTCAAGTTAGCCAGCCTTAAGCCCGTTCACCTGGCCTGCAGCTCTCATTTCTTCCTGTGGAAACCACAATAAAGGCGCTTGCCCCCATCTTCCCCCCTCCATCTACCTCCTGACTGACTGGTGCTTCCCCGGATGACGCCCCATGGCCAGGCATGCCCAGTCTTTTGGGATCTGAGTATAACAACAAACTATCTTTTCACCAGTGGTCATGTCCTGATCTGTTGGTCTTATCATACCCAAAAGATAATAAACCGCACATTTTATTAGCTTATTTTTTATTGAGGCATAATTGACATACCATATTATATTAGTTTCCAGTCTACCATGTAATGATGTAATATTTGTATGTATTGCAAATGAGCACCACAATGAGTCTAGTTAACCTTCATCACCATATATAGCTATAGGATTTTTTTCTTGGGATGAGAACTTTTAAGATCTCTTTTAGCTTTCAAATATACACTATAGTATTGTCAACTGTAGTCATTGTGCCCTACATTATATCCCCATGAGTTTGTATCCCTTGACCCCCTTCATCCCTTTGGCTCACCCCCGGCTGACCCCCTGCCTCAGGAAACCACTGATTTGTTCTCTGTATCTATGAGCTTAATAAAACCTCCATTTTAAAATGCTCATGTCAAATTCCATATACCATGAATCCCAACCATTTGGCTACTGTGTTCTCCTGAGATTGAAGAGCTGATGAATGAAGAGCTCATTTGGTTGCTTCTCCAGCAGACCCAGTAGCTCCAGGTTCTGTTTACTGGGAAATGAACCCATTTAGCCTCTTAGAAGAGAACCCTAGTTTTGTTTTTTTTTTTGAACTTTCAGTGTATTGGCAGAGAGCTGGCTCAGCTGGTCTGTGTTACCTCCACTGAAGAACAGGCAGATTGTAGCCCTGAGCTCCAAAGCTTCCCTTTCTAACAAGGCCACTTCCTTGACAAGAGAACATCCACTGTTACAGTCACACCGATATTCCCCGTCCTTTGTCCCTGCAAAAGTTTGGAGCTTAATGGTGGTGGGATCTGCTCTACTGGAACACCGATGTATATATTTTTACCTTTTCTTGATATTACGATGTTTTGACATCTTGAAAAATCTTTCTGGCTGGGGAGAGACCGCCCCTCTGGAAACTAGCACATACTCGCAGACTCCGCAGGCTCTGTAGGTAGCAAGGGCTTAGCCCGAGCCTGCTTTTGATGTGCAAACTAACCAGTCCAGAAGCAACCTCCTCTGTTTGGCTCTGCATCCCAGGAAGCAGCATGCCTCTGCCTTAATCATCCCAGGTCTATGTACCAGGCAACTAGGGACCACTCCCATAGCCCAAAGCCCACCAAAATTATTCAAACTAGTTGATCCCAAACTGTTTACCTTGCCCTGGGAGGAATCCTGATAAAGGCTGTGGCCTAGCTGCTCCTTTTGTTCCTGTCTTCTGCTTCCTGGCCATGCTGGTGCTTTTCCTTGTGGTCCTGCCTAGTGTGGCATGCCACCTATCTCTAGGACCTGGGAGCGTAATAGGTTTTGCCTTCTTGAGCCTCTCTTGTGTTTCCTCTTGTGGCTGCACCTGACTGATCATCTCATAAAAGAGGATAAAGCAGCTGACAGTGGGATTTGGGGTTCATATATGCCTGGCTGAAGCCCGTGGGAGGAGAGCTCAGGGGACTGTGCCCTCTGCTACCCTTCTGCTTGTCATCCTCCCCCTCCCATAAACCCACTGATGTGTGTCCATGACCCCTTTGTGAAACAGTTTCCAAACTGGTTATTAGCCACTCCTGCATTTAAGGATAAAGTGACTTCCGTAATGACAGGAAATTAATTTTCCCCTCTGATAGATTGTGGGCTAATAACAAGTGGTGGGATCATTGCTTTCTTCCCACCTAATAAATATCCCATGAATAATTGAAGCTTATTGAATGAGTTGGGCCACAAAGGCTTCTTCCTCCTTTGCTGGGAAGGCAGCCAGGGTTGTGTTTAAAAGACACGCGCACACGTGCTGATGCTGAGTGAATTCTCTGGGAGAGAGAAAGCAGGGCATTTAGAAAGATGGAGAAACGCAGAAAGCAGCACCAGAGGAAAAAAATATATCAAAGCTTCAGCAGATGATACAAAAGGAATGGCGATGCGTTCCCCAAGAGCAGGAGATGATGCTATTTGTGGCTTTGTATATCCTGTTTCTTTTTGTGATTCAACTGAAAGAAATGAGTAACGTGGGGAGGGCGGGCAAACTGATGAAAATCCAGAGCCTGATACCTTGGGGTCGTGGTGCTGCCTTTGTCTTTGTTTTCTGAAAGCCAACAGGAGTGGCCTCTCCCGCTTAAAGGAGAAACAGAACCAGTTTCCATGCAGCCTAAACAGCTGGGATCAGAGATAAGGTGCAGAGTTTTCTTTTATTGGCTCAGCGGCCTGTGCCTTTTCATTTAGTGCAGCCAACTCGGTGGGGGGCATGGGAGATAGAGAGTGCGCATCTGCTCTGTTCCCAACCGTGGAGGCAGACCACATGGGCAGACTGCGTGGAGTTTGTGTTCTGCTTCCTCCCTGGGAGGGGAGGACCCTCTTAGAGGCAGCCCTCTAGGTGGGAAAGAGGGAGGACTCTGGACAAAGATGACCTGGGTGCAAATCCTGCCCAATCAGTGACCCCAAGTCCTTGGGCAAATTGCACCATCTGCTTGCTAGGTAGAGTTTTGGGTGCTGAAGATAGAGTGCTGAACAGAGGAACTTTGATTCTAATGGGGAAGACAGTCTAAGAACAGGTAAAGAGAAAACAGAAGAATAGCAATAGTAAACATTGCAAAAGGGCTGAGAGACTGATGGTGGGGAAGATGAGAAAGAGGCCCTAGTCAGACATGGTTCCTACAGTCAGGGGACTCAGGTCCTAGTGGGAGTCTCCCTCTCTCTCTCTCTCTCTCTCACACACACACACACACACACACCATGAAAAGCTACAAAAGAAATAAAGAAGGGCCTGAGAGAAAGAAAGGAGAAAGGCAGTGGCATGTGGGTGAGTGAATCTACTTTGGTGGGTTTCAGTGAGGTCAGGGATGGCCTCTGAGGAGGTGACAGCTGGGCCAATAAAAGGTGCCACAGCACTTGCCCTACAACAGTGGGAGGACATTCTGATTCTGAGGGCAGCAAGAGCAGCTTGTCCAAAGGCTCTGAGGAGAGAAAGGTTGGAGCCCTTGATGATGTGGCAGAAGCCCATGTGCCTGGAGTGCCTGAGACAGGCTGAAGCCAGGGAGCTGGCTGGAGGCCTCTTCACACACGGCCATGTAGGCTCTGATGAGGATTTTGGATTCTCTTCTAAGTGCAGAAGAAAGCATTTCAGGCAGGGAAATGACATAAGCCAGTTTATTTTTTAAAGAGGTTCATGTCAGTTCTTTCTTAAACTCTGTAAAATGGAAATATTAATGGTATTGACTTGGGAGGGCTGTGTGAGGATTAAATAAGATGGAGCTATAAAGCAGTTAGCCCAGTGTCTAGTACACAACAAGTTCAAGGCACATTCTCTGTCTACTGTTGTTACTACTCTCCGTGGAAGGCTGGGTTTTGGATCCGCTAAACCTGGGTCATTCTAACCTTGGTTGTTTTCACCCCAGCCCCTTGGGGCTGCCTTGTGAGGACAAGGCGAGGATAGACTGTCTGTCTGTGTGTCTGTCTGCCTACCTATCATCTTTGTATGTAAAGATGGGGTAGCCAAAGGTGGAATTAAAATTTTTCTCAGAACACAAATTTGGACCTGCTCTGACATTCAGACACATGGGCAGTGAGGTTCCAAATTCCCTGACTGTAATAATTTTCATCTAGGAGCTATGAAAGTTCTGCCTTGGTCCTAAGGCAACCACAGAATATCTCACTTCTGCTAATACCTTTCGGCTTTCTGGTGAACCCTTAATGTTGGATACTCTCTTTCACCCCATTCCAATGTCCACCCTGCTGTCCCCCTGGGAGGCTGGCCTCTGTGTACCACATCCCCTCTGACTGGTTGACAGTGTGGGCAAAGGTGGGAGGTAGAGGGCAGACAGACAGAGGGCTCTGGAGATTCATTCCTTCTGTTCTCTCCCTGTCCAGCTGCCTAGAAGCAGCCCCCTTTCTCTACCAAAGGCCCCACAACTGCTGGGGTGGCCCCAACTACACTGTGGGTTTCTCTGAATTCAGGTAACCGCTCTTTCCTCTGACATCTTCAGGCCAGAGGTTGTAGCAATTTCTTCTTGTTGCTATCCAGAGGTACCTGTTGGCTTTTCTTAATGCTGCCCACATCTTGATAAATAGTCACTTCATTTAAGGATTAATCACCCCTCTTTGTATGCACCATCTGTTTCCTCCTGGGACCGTACCCATATACCCTCTAAGAGAAAATGTTTTCAAAATGTACCCTTACTATAAAGTTCTAGCCAGTTAAATGTAGATGTATTTAAATATATATCATATTTCAAAGATTGTAAGATGTACCTCCCCCTGCACATACATGTCAGCATCTCCAAAGTTAGGATGATTTGCAAATGTAGGTTTTAACTCTTGCAACCGGTGATGCATCTCCTGGTGTTTTCCGGTGCATGTGTGAACTTGGTAATTGCTGGTCACTGAATCCTCATTTTAATTGAGTTATGTTCACCATTGGTACTATTCAGTGCTGTTGAAAATATTTACATTATGATTCAGCTCTGGGATGATGTAATTGTGTACACAAAGGCACAAAATAGAGCAGTGAGGCATAATTCTGATATCAGTGAAGCAAATATCCATCTTGGCAGAATGGAGACAATTCTGTGTTTTGTTTTTCTAAAATTATATTTATTTATTTGAGAGAGAGAGAGAGTGAGCACAGAGGGAGAGTGAGAGGAAGAAGCAGGCTCCCCACTAAACAGAGAGCCCAACACAGGGCTTGATCCCAGGACCCGGGGATCATGACCTGAATTGAAGGCAGATGCTTAACCGACTGAGCCACCCAGGTACCCCGACAATTCCATATTTTTAAAGGACTTTATGGGACTTAAGAAAGGCAGTTACCCACAAATAGTTGGAGCGCTGTTAAAGTTGGTACTGAGATATGTGCAAAAAGACTGCCTATAATAGACAAGTGACCAACCAAAGGCAGTAGGAATTCCCAGGTCCCTTAGGAATAAATCCAGTAAATTCAAAGAAGCAAGGAGTTGGTGTCACTGATTGGCAGTCCTTTTTCTTTCTTAGTGGTACATAAAAGAATGGTGTGTCCTACAAACTGTTAACATCTTCGATTCATTGAAATACAGTATTTCCTAGAGTGTCATTTTCTGATTTCTAGCCCATGTATTGACTGCAGTCCTGCCTTTCTGGCAGATTTACAGAGAAACAAATAAAGAATAGCAATCTTCCTCAGGCTGGTGGACAATGTGTTTCTCAATTCCCCCTCCCAGCCTCTGATCCCTCATAGCATAAAGGTTTTGATATTGAGGCTTGATGAGTTTTTCTTTTAAGATTTTATTTATTTATTTGGGAGAGAGAGAGAGCGAGCATGCACGCGCAAGCGCACGATGAGGGGGAGGGGCAGAGGGAGAGGGAGAAGCAGGTTCCCTGCTGAAGAGGGAGCCCGATGTGGGGCTCGATCCCAGGACCCTGGGACCATGACCTGAGCTGAAGGCAGACGCTTAACGACTGAGCCACCCAGGTGCCCCAAGGCTTGCTGAGTTATCAGACCTCTGGAGAGGTCCAAAGGTGGTCTCTTTCCCTTCCTCCCTTTAGGCCCAGTCAATAACAGTTTGGCTAAGAGTAAGCTGCAAGTCCCTTCTTTGTCCCTGTGGCTCTCCCATACCACAGCTTTGTAAGTAAGTCCTCCTTACACTGTCTTACTTCGGGTGTGCCATCTGCTTCCCCCCAGAACCCTCAGGGCTAGAGGTCCAGATACTTTCATTTCCACGGGTGATATTGTCCTATACAACACTTGAAAGTGAGAAATTGGAATTATTCTGGTCCATTTCGTTAGCCCTGAATTTCAGGAGATAAATGTGAAGACCTGGCCCTGATGATTTAAATCGCTAACCTTTTCAGGGTGTCCAGAAGTTTGGATGAGTTCAGAGCATTGAATTTTGGGGGTTTGAAACTCTGGGTCTGGGACAAGGAGGGTGATTTATTTGGAAAGTGATGTGTTGGCTTTAGTGTTCATCTGAATAAAATAGTTTAGTGATGACCATTTCCACCTCTCTTATTCTTTAGCTCCTCCATCCCTTCTCAGAATAGCAAAATCATAGAAAATTTCCTGCCTGAAAATTAGTGTGGAAAGCTAAAGATCTTTTTGTTTCTCCACAAAAGACCTTGAATAATAGCACAAACATGCTGGATATGGAGTTTGGTGAGTTTGTCTTTCTAAAGAGAATTAGACTTTAACTTCTAGTCACAATTGCAAGGGATACCCAAGGGGAAGTAGGGCTTCCGTGGACAGTTGTTGAGGATGTGTACTGATACCTGTAGGGGGCACCATTCATACGTACTATTATGCAGTGCACAACCTGCACATCTCTGTGCAATAGCCCAGGGAGGGGCCACAATTACCTTCAGTGTTGATGTGGCAGAATTCAGGTGGAATTTAACTATTGTCCACATTGCCTTTGGCCCCTCTGCAATTTAAGCTTATGCCTTAACTTCAAATATCTGATTTATGGTATGAATTTTGCTTTTACTATTAGTCCTTCATATAGTATAGCTAAATGTTTCACTTAAAATGTTTCAGGATTTGAGAGTACTCTCTGGTAAATTCAATTTGGGGAGCACCAGGATAAAGAGGAAGAACACTGGACTAAGTATTCGGAGACCTGGATTCAAAACCTGGCTGGACATTTGTGAACAGGTTCCTTTAGGATTCTCAGAACCTCAGATTTCTTGACTGTAAAACATGATTAATAGTGGCTTTTTTGTAGAATTCAATGGATAAACAAGATCACATATTTGAAAGAGCCTGACACACAATAAGTGCTTGGTAAATACTGGTTTACTCTTACAGGGTAAAGCCCATAAAAGTGAAATAGTTTCTTATAATGCTGTTACATGTGAATTTTTAGAAAGGTGAGCCTCTCAGGTGCCAGTATAGAAATGTCTTCATGCAAGAACTGTCTGAAAGGCTTAAGAGGGCTCTCCAGTTGGAGTTGAGGCTGGCTGCAGAGAAAATCTGGCTCCAGGGGTGCAAGTCTGAAGTCCTTGGGTCTATCAAAAACTATTCCTGGCTTGTGCTTTTCTCTCTGACATCTTGAGTTTTCCTATCTATTGACAGGGCCATCTGGTGAAGAGGCATTTCTCTTTGCATTCAGATGTATGCACAACCTCCTTTTGTGATTGGAGAAGTCACATAGAGCTGGGATCTTTCACCCTTCTCTTGATTTGGAATTCATGTCATCTATTCATGCTGGTTGCTGGGGAGGTGATTTTTAGACCAAAGTGTGGTCCTTCTTGCCAAGATGTTGGGGTATCCCCAGTGGATAGATGCTCTCAGATACAATGTGGGTGAGGTCTAAAAAATCTAAGCTAAAACCATTACATGAGGTCTGCATGGATGGTCACCTCTGTGATGGATTCTCATTTGCTGGCTTGCTGCTCTCAGCTCTTCTGGTCATGTCTCTTGAACATTGTTTTCTATGGTGATGGGATTGGGGAGTGGGAAGTGAAGGATGTTACAGAGTAGAGAAGGGTTTGACTTGAAAAGGGTCACCATCTATTCTGCTAATAAATGACTCCTGATTCTTGAAGCCAAACTTTTCCATCTTCTGAGATTCTAAGAGCCAGAACAACCAAGGAGGACGGGTTCCAGTAACAATAAAGATATCTTATATTTGTATAATGCTTTGTACTCTGGAAAGTAGCTTTGCCTATATAATCTTATTTGACCCTCTTATAAACCCAATGAGGTGGTTTGGAAGGCATTATTTTCTTTATTTTACAGCTATGGAATCCAAGAAGGTATTAAGTGTCTCGCTATGATCTCATAGCATGTAAATGATAGAGTCCAGGTCTCGTATGTCCTAGTCTAGTATTTTTTTATATTATACTGAATCATCTTGAGCATTCATATTCTTAAAATTTTTAAATGAATCTTTAATGCTTATGTAATATGTCTCCATGATTTAAAATTCAAGAAGGTATAGTAGATATGGAATGAAAAGGAAGTCTCCTTTCCCACTCCCTCAGCAATGTATTGACCCTTTCTGGATGTAATCACCATTCCCTGTTTCTTATGTGTTCCTTTGGTGATAGACTATGCATTTATAAGTGTAAATGTATATCTTTCCCCTTTCTCCATGGACTTAAAAAATAGGCAGTGAGGAACACCCTAGAGAAATTTGCCTGGAAAAGTTAGGAAATGATCTCACTTGGGGTTTATGAGAAATACAGCTGATCTTTGTAGCTTACCTTTTTTGGGGGGGTTCTTAAATGGTACATTTTAGCTTTATGAAAATAACAGACAATAGGTTTGCACTATAGATCTTTTTTTTTTTTTTAAAGATTTTATTTATTTATTTGACAGAGAGAGAGAGAGAGAGAGCAGAAACACAAGCAGGGGAAGTGGGAGAGGGAGAAGCAGGCTTCCCGCCAAGCGGGGAGCCCAATGCAGGGCTCGATCCCAGCACCCCGGGATCATGACCTGAGCCGAAGGCAGACGCTTAACGACTGAGCCACCCAGGCGCCCCTGCACTATAGATCTTGAAAGTGGATTGAGGCACATTTTAAAGAAGTTCTTACTATGAAACTTTTTTCTCAAATGATGATGATAATAATAATAATAATAATAATAATAATAGAAGTAGTAGTTATTAAGAGATTTACTAAATGCCAGTTGCTATTCTAAGTACTTCTTATGTAATATTTCCTCTAATCCTCACAACAATTTTATGATAAAGGTACTATATTATCCATTTTTACAGCTGAGAAAATGGAGTCTCAGAAGGGTTAAGTAATTTGCTCAAGGGCACGCATATATTAAATGTTGGAACTGGGATTCAAAGCCTGACCCAACGCTCACATTCTTAACCCTTTTCTCACTGTGAAGAAAATAATTCTAGCAAGTTGAAGAGCTCCTGGGAAATATTCCATTTAGGAAGCAGGAATATTTGGAGAGCCTGCCCTTTTCATTCCGGCTTACTTCTGGTGTTAAAGTTGTCACCTAGTCTTGGTCTGCTTTTGCTTTCTATCCAAAGTCTTTCTCTTCTTCTGCTTAAAGATTGTGCTTGAGGATCAGGAATTTGCTTTCTGGTTCATAATGTAATTTCCTATCTTCCTTCATAACCTCTAAACCAGGGCTATAAGAGCTTTCTTGTAAGTGTTTGACAATGTTTTCTAGAACTTGAAGTCATCTAGGTGTGACTTGAGAAATGGCAGTTGGAGAAAGCCACCAAATGTGAAACTCACCAGACTAGTTCCAGGCCTGAACTGGTCTGCACCTTATGCAGTGAAATGAGTCCATGGATGGTGTACTTGGATGTCATGTCATCGTCAAACTGCTACAGAAGTTTCTAGGTGCTCACTCTCTTTGCAAATTAACAATTTGGGAGCCAGCAGTAGTGTGAGTACCACACTTTGAATAGGCCTTTGTATAGGATGCTGTGAACTGATTAATCAAGCAAATGTGTGCTAGCACCCAGCTGCTTCACTGGGAGAATTAAAACCAGTGCTTTCATTTTCTTATTTATAGCTTAAAAAAAAAGATTTATTTATTTATTTGAGAGAGAGAGAGGAGGGGTTGAAGGAGAGTGAGAGAGTCCCAAGCCAACTCTGTGCTGAGCACAGAGCCAGACGTGGGACTGGATCCCATGACTCTGAGATCACGACCTGAACCAAAACCAAGAGTCGGACTCTTAACTGGTTGTGTCACCCAGGTGCCCCTTATTTACAGCTCTTGATGAGAGGATGCCCTCCTTAGTGTGGTCCCACTTTTTACCTTTTCTTTTTTCTGGGGGCGGTGCGGTTGGTTGGTGGGTGTAACTTGTAATTGAACTTACCAGAATCTGTTCCGAAGATGAAATAAAGTTGCCAGCCTTATCTGAGCGCACAGTTTTCACCCTTATGATGCTATGCGAGGAAAAAAAAATCAATATGTGCCAGCTGGGGAAAAACAAACAGACAAATAGCAAAAGAGAAAGCTGGAGTCAACATACAGAAGAGAGACACCCAGTCATCCATTCACCTGAGATCTATGGAAGGCTCAGCCTGCTGTGTCCTTGTCATCCATCCCAAATTTCCTTGTTGCTACCCACCAGGAAGAGAACCTGTCATTTAATTGACATTGTGAAATCTGTTTGAGGAAAACTGGTTATTTCTTTGAAAAACTGAAATCCTCAATTGAAGTTTCTTTCTCTTAAGTCAATGAAAAAATTGCCCCAAATACTATCAGTCATTTCTGAGCATTATTAACCCATCATTGGATGCCATAGACCTCTTTGCTCTGTAGAGAAGAAAGTCTTTGTGATACTTTATTGTAGGCCTGGATCACTTAGACAACGCAAAAGATTCTGAGAGCTAACTGCCTACTCCTGTGAGTGTTGTTGCACATTGTTGTACATCTCCTTCTTACTCACTGGTAGGTAATTCGAAGTTGAAACTTCATGAGAATTAGCTGGAGCTGCTTTTGATGAGAAGCCAAGAAGAGAAAACTCTTCAGGCAGGGTTCTATGATCTGAGTATCATCCAGACCAGATCACCTGGTGCTTATAAAAATGCAGATACCAGAGATACTGACTCAGAACCTCTAGAGGTGAGATTATAGCATCTGAATTTTTAACTACCTCCCCATGGAGTCTTAACCTTATAAAAGTTTAATAATCACTGGTTTAGGGGTGACACTCATTTTAACGTAATCCTTAGGCTCCGCCTACATATCTCCAGGTGTTTTCTACAGACTCCATTATCCCAAGTATGCTAAAATGAAGGAATTTGTGTCAAAATAACACTAGCAGCAATGAAAAACCCTAATTTTTCCAAATGCTCCAAACGTCCCCCTGAGGGGACTCTGTCACTGTTGCTAGGCTCCCAACTCTGGCTTTTCCCTCACTGTTGGCTTCCTCAGTCATATGGTGCAGCCCCCACCCTGTGCTGGGCTGTGCTTTACTCCTAGCCCAGACTACTAGCATTTTCTTTTGAGTCCGTCACTACCAGGTTGCTGTCAGTCTGTAAAAGCTCAGCTCTGGAGGTCGGACCAACTAGGGTTGGGTTCTGACTCTGTTGCTTACCATCTGTGACCCTAGGCTGGTTAAATTCTCAGACTTCGGTTCCTTATTTCCGAAATGGAGAGAATAATGGTTCATACCTCATAAGATTGTGTCAGGATTAAATGAGATAATCCATGTGCCTGACACATATTAGTACTCAGTAAATTTTAGCTGTCATGATTTTAACACTAAGTACAGAACCACAGCATTTATCATTAACATTACCAGAATCCCTGGATATAGGGCCATATCCTTGGCCTTGAGCCCCAGTCTAGGTGGTGGCCCCTCTGCCCAGTCCCAGGGCAGGGCAATTCTTGCCCCTTGGGCATTGTCTCACTTGGTCAGAGCTCTGTTCATGGGCACACAAATCCACCACTTATCCAACTGCCTACTCTCCATCTTTGTCTGAATCTCCCACAGGGCCTGTACACTGACATGTCTGAAGGTGAGCTTCCATCTTCCCTCCCAAGCTGACCTCTTCCAGGTTTCCTTTTTTAGCAAAAGTCACCATGATCTTTCCAATTGCACAAAACAAGAAACCTGAAAGTCATCCTTCATCCCAACACCACCTTACCCTTTAGCCCTCATACTGAATCTGTCACCAAGGCCAGTAAACTTAGCTTTATAAATTTCTCCAGCCCATCTGTTTCTCTCATCTTTATTGCCACCACCCTAATTCAGGCTATATTATTCATTTTTTATAACCTGGGCCACCTAGGTAGTCCCCCTAACTGGTTTTCTTATCCCACACATGCCCTCTCCAATATATTCTCTCCATGTCAAACAGAATAATTAAAACACACATTTGGTTAGAGCACCATCCACTCCTCTCCATTTATTCCAGTGTATTCTTCTTGACATTTTTTTTTAACTTGATATTCTTGACAAGTATATTACTTGACATTATATTACACATTTTTTTTAGATTTCTGGCTGCTCCCTGGAATGTAAGCTTCATGAAGATAGGAACTTTGTGTTTACTGTAGATGAGTGCCTGCCTCATGGGAGGCATTCAGCTGTTTGTTCAGTGAATGTCTCTCCCTGTCAAGGCTTTCCCATTGCTCTCAGGATAAGGAGCAGATCCATGCATGGCCCACCAGGTCCTGTGTACTCTGGCTCTTAGAATCTCTCTGGCTTTAGTTCCCATTCCTCCTCTCACCCTTGAGCATTGGGGAAAAGCCAATATTACCTTTCTTGAACAGGTCATGCTACTGTCTGCTTCAGGGTCTTTGCACATGTTGCTCATTCTGCCTGGAGCCTCTTTCTTCACCCAGCTGACAGTTTCTACTCTGTCACATCTTCTCTCTTCAGGGATATCTATACTAGCCTCCCCAGACCAGACTAGGTTTCCTTGTTATGCTCTTAGCCCTGTAATTTTCTGTGTAGCATTTATCACAGTATGCAATTCTATACCTTGTAAAAGGATTACTTGATTAATATCTCTATTCTTGTAGACTGAAGAGCCACAAGATATGGCCACAGACCATATCTGGACAACCTGTTTTGTCCAACCAGCAAATATTGCCACAGTTGTTCATTTATGTATTGTCTGTGGTTGCTTTCATGCTAGAATGGCAGAGTATGAGACCTCATTGTAAACCTAAAATATTTACTATCTGGCTCTTGACAGAGAAGTTTTGGCAACCCTTCTCTAGACTATGAACCTCACGGGGGCAGGGGCCATATTTGTCTTATTCATCAGAGCCTATTATAAGTATTCAATAATTATTAATTGAATGAACAGATGACTTCAAGAAGGCTAATATTCTTTTCCTACTACTTCTCTAGAAGTTAATAAGTCTCCATTCCACTCTCCATTCCTAGACTTTTGATAATTGACTTAAACTAGTAGTTGCAAAAAGGAAAATTATAACTTGCAGACATTCATTCATTAGTATTAGTATTTGTTAAATGTGATGAATTGGGGGTTGGTTGTGTGCATATTGTACAGTGGTGAGTGGGATGAATATATGAGCAGAACTGTGAGCATCATTTATTTCTGGAGATCAATCAAGGGCAATAGAATTATTACCCATTGTCCTTTATTTATAATGGAAGCATCATATAAGTTTAATAAAAATGCTTCAGGTGAAGTAGAAGTGCATGTTTGAATGAAAAGAAAAGGAAAAATAAACTCATTGTCTGAATACTTAAAATTCTATTCCATTAGCTCTTCCTTCCTCACCTTGCTTTGGGACTCTGAACTGGTCAAGTAGCCCCAGGCTACAGAATATACTACTTATTGGAAAATAAAGTATCCATTGGCCAAATTTTTGATAGACCTTTGGGTCAATTTAATGCTTTTCTTTTCTCCTTCCTTCCTTCCTTCTAAAGAACAATGATATCTAGTGAATTATACTGGGCTGATTTTCTGGGATTAGATAGAATAGTATATTTTACCAATTAGGAGTTGTTTGGCTACAAATAACATGATATCCTTATTCATGCTGGGTTCCATCAATGAAGAAATGTATTATCTCATAAAAAGCAAGTTCAGAACTGAGGCAGTTCTAGGTATGGGGCATTTGTTTGTTCAACAAATATATCTTCTATAATCCAGGCATTGTTTGAGGTGTCAGGAATATGGCACTAAAAAAAAAAAAAACTGACAAAAATCCCTACCCTCTTAGAGATTACATTCTAGTGGGACAAGGGAAGATCTTTGTAGGGCCACAGTAGGCCGTTGTGAGACTTCGGGTTTTACTCTGAGCAGTATTGGGAGTCATGGAAAGGTTCTGAGCAGATGAGTGACTTAAACAGACTTAGCTTTTTTTTTTTTTTTTTTTTTTTTAAGATTTTATTTATTTATTTGAGACCGAGAGAATGAGAGACAGAGAGCATGAGAGGGAGGAGGGTCAGAGGGAGAAGCAGATTCCCTGCTGAGCAGGGAGCCCGATGCGGGACTCGATCCCGGGACTCCAGGATCATGACCTGAGCCGAAGGCAGTCGCTTAACCAACTGAGCCACCCAGGCGCCCCAGACTTAGCTTTTTAAGAGGATCCCACTGGCTGTTTTGTCAAGGATAATTTGTAGGGACAAATACACAAGGATAGAAGCGGGGAGATCAGTTAGGTGGCTGCCACAATAATTCAGGGGACAGCTGATGATGGCTTGGACCAGGGTGGTAGTGGTGCAACTGTTAGGAAGTGATTGGAATCCACGTTCCTCAAGATGAAGCACAGTGACATTTCAAGGGCTAGAGATGATGCTTTTATTTTGGGGGTTGTGAAATGTGCCTCAAAAAAATGTTTGGCTACCAAAAATCTTTGTAGGCGTAGAGTGGTTTTCATTAAACCAATAACAACAGCAGCGACAACAACACAAAGATAAAAATGAGACTCAAATTCTACAAACCTGTAAAGAGCATCGGTGTCAGTTGTTAATTTATTACCTCTCAGTTCCATCTCCATCCTTCATTGCTTGCTCTGAGATGATGGGCCTGGACCCTTTAAGCATTTCTTCTGTGCAGCAAGAACTATGATGTTGATAGAAGGTACTGGAGGGACATTACAGGAGGAAGGGGGCTATTCTTGCTGGTTCCAGTCTGTTCAGCTCATCAGTCTTCCACTCTGACACCGGCCGAGGAATACTAATAGTGTTTTTCCAAGTTTACCTGACGTGGGTTGTAGGCAGCATAGTGAATGATAAGTCAGTATGCATTCTACTTCCGTGATCAAAATAGTCACATAACAACAGTACCACCATCGCATTCAGCTCAGTCATGAAGATGGTCTGGATACCGTGATCCACTAGCCCACATCAGATGGTCTTAGCTTTTTCCTGTTGCTCAGGATGAATGCTGTCTGTATTTTTCTGCTCTTCTCTCAGAACCAACAAAGGGCAAATGAGCAGGACTAAAAATAGCTCTGATTGTCCCATACCTGGAATTGCAAGGGCCACGCACTTCACACTTCCCCTCAATATAAGTGACCCACATGTTTCTCTTTTGTCTGGGTCTGTTGTTAATGTTTCTCTGAGCAACTCTCACTCTACTCCATTCCCGGTTTTGCTGGGCAGGTCGCTCTGCTTTGTGGTTCAGAAGGTTGACAACAGTTCACTTCATGCCTTGGTTCTACCATGTCTCAGGGCTAGATTCCATTCTGTTATTCATTTCTGCTTGTCATATGGAATTCCTGAAATGATCCATGTCTCTATCTGATACTACCACTGTGTCTGTAACATACTTCCAAAGCCATACTTCTGCCCTATCCTAATCAGATGTCACCGGTTTTCTCCGTACAAATGGGATTGGCCCTACCTGGTCTGAGTCTGGTCTCTGATTATGGATCCTTGCCTGGAATTCAGTACCTTTATTCTTTTTTTGCTCCTATTATCTTCCTGCTTACTCTCTGGCCCAGTTCAATACCTCCTTTGCTTCCCCAGGCTGAGTATCCAGTGCCACTACCTGGAAGCGAAGAACTAACTCTGATACGGTCTAATTACATTCGTTGTCAATCTAGAGCCTAATAAGAAACCATCTGGGGTTTATCATATCCCATTTATGTATGGGAATATAGCATATACCAAGAAATCGACAGTGGTTACCTATGAATGGTGTGATTGTGGGTTTTTAAAATTCTCTTCTCTCTTATTTTTTGGGGGTTAAATTTCCTACAATGAATATATATTACTTTTGTTATAAGAAAAAGAGAAAAGTTATTTTTAATTTGAAAATGTATATAACCCTTCATCTTCAACACTTGAAAACAATGGCATGCATTCCTGCTTTTTAATACTAAAATTTCCATGAAAGAAATAATTCAGAGATAACCTCACTAAACTGCAATGTGGGGAGGGAAAACTTTTCAGACTCTCTGAAGGAGGTAAATCTTATTTTTATCATTTTTCCTTGTTTATTTTCATTGCCATATGCACAGCTCCAAGGAAAAGTTATCTTGAACGTTTGAACTTCCTGAACACATCCTAGTTAGAATAAATAGGCTTAGTTGATAGAGGGACTTCAGGGGCTCGGTGTTTTTGAGAATTTGAATATATCCTCCATTTTGGAAGAAAGGCCTATAATAAGGACATGCCTACTGTTGTCTTGGGACCTCATTTGCAAGACTTTCCTATCAGAACTGCAGTTTGGACAGGGTTCATGAGCCAAGGTGTATGATGAAAAATAACCAGACCCAAAATAAACTGGGCAATAGGACAAATTTTGAATTTTAATGCATATTAATAGTGTTCACCCCATCACGGGGCTGCATTTCAAAGAGAGATTGAAAGATAAAGGTAGATATTTGGGGGTGTATTTTACTGGCTGACACTGTCATGGTGCAATAAAAGCTGACGACAGCTGTGTTGGACAGCAGCTACTTAGGGGCTCACTGACCATTAGTTTATTTTTGAATCCATGGAGTGTAGGGGTTAAGAGCATAAACTCTGAAGCCGAACTGTATGAGTTTGACTCTGTCACTTACCAGATGAGTGACTTTGGGTAAGCTACTTACCCTATCTGTGCCTCAGTTTCTTCATCTATAAAATAGGGATAATAGAATCTCAGAGTTGTGAAGATTAAATAAATTAATAGGTGCAAAGCATTTAGACTGGCCCTTGGCACGTAGTAGGTGCTGTAGGTCGGTGAGCTGCTATTGTTGTTGTTATTTTTATTCTTTGGGGAACTGGGTAGAGTAGGAATTGTTGAGACTGTGGTACGGCAGACATTCTTGTTTGGTTGAATCAACCATCATTCTCAATCCTTCTTCTCTTACCATTTCACCAGAGAGGCAAGAAGAGCTAACATTTGCTCTTGCCGTTGTCCTTGCAGCGAGGGATGGGCATACACACAGCTCGATGCAGGAGACATCAGTGAAAGTCTACGGCACAATTTCTTGGAATGCTTTTGCTTTTCCTATAAAAGGGACAGTTGCACATGTCACAGCCCACCCTTCGTACTCTTGCTTAGAACACGGATGTAATGTCTGCCACTACAGTAGGCATCTATCACCCACGAGGTCAAAAATGAGTGGGGAACTAAGAGAATCTCAGAGATACTAGCTCTAACATTCAGAAGCCTGATGTACATTAAATTTGAGAAACCCGGTCCTCAGGTGTTGACTTACTGAATTCATTTTGTTAGACACTCATTGAGCATTATAAGGAACTCTAATCAGGCACTGTGGATGCAAAGATGGGTAGAACAACAACTGTTCCCTTCAGGGGCTTACATTCTGGTGGGAATTTCACTACAAGTTTGCTTACAAAAATGCTAACAAAGCAGAAGGCTGGCCTGGGAGATGAAGAAACTCTCTCTAGATGGGAAGGATATTTCAGTCCTGCAGTTCCAATCAAACAGATGTTTTTATTCTGCTAGCTTGACTCCGTGGATGTTCCCTCTATTTGTGAATGTAACATTTAAAATAGTGTTATCCCCACTTGATAAAATTTCATGACAGCACATTTTATGGAGCTAATTCCATAAAGCCAACTCAATTCCTTAATCAATTTTATATTCAGGATAGTTAAAGTAATCCATTATTTTCCATTTTCATTATTTACCAAAATTATTTTCCTTCAGAGCAATTCTTTTTCATGAAAAATTCACAAGGACAGTTTGTCAGCTTGTAGTTGTTATATTGTATTTTGTGGTAATCATGTCAACCAAGCCTAATTTACCCAGTCAAATGTTACAGATTCAAGTTTAGTCAAGAAGGATTGATTTGTCTGTCAAATTTAATTTTTACCATGTGAAATTTTAGTTGTGGCTAGTTTCATATGCTTTTGATTATTTTTCATAGGATAATTATTAGTTTATAACAAAATATAACTATTCCTTCAGATTAAAAAAAATCTGTTTAGACTTCCAGTTATGGAATGAATACATCACAGGAATAAAAGGTAAAGCATAGGGAATATGGTCAATGATGTTGTAATAGCATAAGGTGACAGATGGTAGCTACACTTGTGGTCAGAGCATAGCATAATATATAGAGAAGTTGAATCACCATGTTGTACATCTAAAACTAATTTAACATTGTGTGTCAACTACACTCAAATCAAAAATTAAAAAAAATCTGTTAGAAGTTTTCCATGTATTTTTTACTTTGTCATTATTTTAGTTGATTATTTCTACCAGTAATATTTACTATAAAATTAAAGTAATTGTTTCTATTTACTTTTTCTAAGCTAATTCTTGAGCTAATTAGACCAATATTTCTCAGCTATTCCAGGCTGAACTTTTAGGCAGTCCCTCGGAGGAAACGGGCAGTAGGGGACAGAAACCAGGTTGCTGAGACATTCAGGGGACAGTGAGAAGTAAGTACAAAGAGTAAATTGTACCTCTAAGAAGCTTGACTAAAAGGAGAAGGAGAAATATAGGCAAGAGCTAGAACTTCTTTAGGATGGTACAGATTTGACATGTTTCTAGGCTAATGGGAAAACACTAGTTGGGAGAAAAAGGCTGAAGTGCAGGGAAAAGGGGTTATCAATAGAGCACCACCAATGAGGAAAAGTGAGGGAACAGGACCAAGGGCACAGGTGGAGAGCTCACTTTGAACTAGAAGAAAGGACTAAAGATTGATGCATACCTTAATGTTCCCACTAAGGCAGGAGGCAAAGACCTCTGCTGAATAGCAAGGGTAGTGGAGGGCTGGGGTAGTGGAAGTCTGTGGAAATAATTACTTTGGCTTGGCCTGCAGGCTTTTCCATGTCCTTTCTGGTAATAATGCCCTCCTTCACTTGGGATTTGGCATGTGACCCAAACTGAGTCATTAACTGAAATGAGGGAAGCCTGGGTAAGTGTAAGTGAATACAACCAGAAAGTCAGTTTGAGTCATATTAAATTTAAGCATATCTATTACACATCCAAAAGGAGATGTTAAATAGAGAACTGGATTATAAGTTGGTAGTTGGATGTATAAGTTCAGAGCTTAGGGGAGAGGGTAGATGCTGTCTGAGTAGATGGCATGTAATGACCTAGAACTGGATGAGATCACAGTGGTAATGAGTCTCCATAAGTTGGAGAGATGGCCAAACAAGGAGTCCTGGGACATTATTTAGCTCTCCAAGATGTGGTTGGGGAAGAGAAAAAGGTCTGAGCCAGGAAGAAAACTGGCGAGGATGGATTTGATAAAAGTCATGTTAAGAAAGTGAAGAAGGTCGGAGGGATTTACTGTGCAAATGATGCTTGAAGTCATGTAAATTGAGGGCTGCACTGACATTGGATCTGTCAAGGTGAAGGTCATCGGCTTTGACAAGAGTAGTTTTATGTTTTTTAATCTTAAACCATTTATTTTATTTTGTTTTTTTAGATTTTTTATTAACATACAATGTATTATTTGTTTCAGGGGTACAGGTCTGTGATTCATCAGTCTTACACAATTCACAGTGCTCACCATAGCACATACCCTCCCCAGTGTCCATCACCCAGTCACCCCATCCCTCCCACCCCCCTCCACGCCAGCAACCCTCAGTTTGTTTCCTGAGATTAAGAGTCTCTTATGGTTTGTCTTCCTCTCTGGTTTCATCTTGTTTCATTTTTCCCTCCCTTCCCCTATGATCCTCTGTCTTGTTTCTCAAATTCCACATATCCGTGAGATCATATGATAATTTTCTTTCTCTGATTGATGACAAGAGTAGTTTTATTGGGGAGGTAGAGATTAAAAGTCACATTAGAGTTGGTTGAAAGACACATAGAGTGGATTGAAAAAGAGGAGAGGAAGCATAAGTAATATTTTGAGGGGAGCAGAGAAAAGGAGTAGAAGTTGGAGAATGGATGTGGGATTAGGGGAGGTTTTTTGTTTTGTTGTCTTTTTATTGTTTTGCTTTTTAATAGGGAAATATTACATCATGATGGTGGAATGATCCTATAGCAAAGGGAAAATTGAAGAGGTGGGATAGAGAGGGAAGAACTGTAATAGCCAAGACCTTCAGAAAGTAAGAGGCAATGGGAATAGTATCAAGTGGAGGGTTTGGACATAGGGTCAGGGACAGTTCAGTGTTTGTCATTGAGATGAGGCAGAGCATATGTTACAGATGAGGCTCGGTTGGTAAAGTTACTGATAGGGAAATGAGGCAGTTTTCCATTGATTGCTTTTAGTTTCTTAGTGAAGTAAGGAGCAAGATTATTAACTTGGGGATTAATTGTGGTGGTTTCTTAAGGTAAGGTAGACAGTCAGTTTGGATAATGTGATGATTGTAAAGAAATTGACCACTAGTGTTGGAAAAGTTCATTGTTGACCTTGACCAGAGCCTTGACCAGGCATTTTGTAGGGATAAGGTAGGTAGTGCTGAGGCTGGGGAAGGAATTGGCTCATGAGGAGCAGGAGCTCTGTGCTTCTTCTCTTATCCTGCTGAGAACAGGATTCAGACTGGAGGGGGGACAGGTGGCAGCAATGAGAGTGGTGGTTGAGGATATTACCAGTGAGAAAAGTTGAGAGAGGAAAAGTTCTTTTTCTGTTCTGGTTCCTAAGCGGTACCATGTAAGCCTGGTACTTTGTCTACCTGTGCAGAAGAAGCAGCCTGACTCCAGCAGGGCAGAAGATACCCCAAGAAAGGCTAAGGCAGGCAACAGAGAAAGAGAGAGAGAGAGAGAGTTAGGGACACATCATGTGCACTTCAGCACCCAGCTCTGCCATCCATTTGTCCTCCCATGGTTTTCAAGCTACGAAAATAAACAAAGACCACCCAAATGAGAACAAGAAAAGGCTTATTTATTCAGAGCTTGCTATGGCAAAGGAGTCAGCCATCATCATTTTGTTTGGCAGAGACTCAAGGGCCGAATCACAGGAGTGGGAGGGCTTAAATTGGAAAAATGGAAAGGCTTCAGGTATGCCCTAACTGGAGGTTGTTGGCATGGGACATCCTGTGTGATTGGTTGGGGAACATACTTCATTTTGTCTGGTTGGTCTTAAGTTGGAAGAGGGTCAAAAAATTAGGGCAGTAGGAAACTACTGACCAAGTCTTGAAAGTTTTGGGCCAATTGTCATGGAGGTTGTTGTTTGACTTCCTAGGATGGTTGCTACAGAGATTGTGGATCAGAGCTCTCTTTTTATATATGATCTGGCAATGAATTCTATATTCAGTTTCTCAAAGCCTATATATTCTTTTTCCTTAAGCTAGTTTGCATTGGGTATCTGTTGTTGACTGAAAGAGTCCTGATGACTATGGTGAAGGAGTTTGGGGGCAATTTGAAAATGACATGGGAGGTTGGAGGGCTGGATGGGTGAGCACAACAGACCCCAGAGATAATAATCACTACTTGGAACATCTGCCTTCTACCAGGACTTTACATATCTCATTTCATTTAATCCTCAATAACCCTGTGATATAGATAGGGTTATTTTCTCCATTTTTCAGATGGGGAAATGGCCTCACAGTAGGCAAGTAAGTTGCTTCAAGTTAGGCAATGGCAGAGCCAAGGATTCACTCTTGGGTTCTCTGTTCTGAGGTCCAATGTTTCTGCTCTCAGGTGGTGCTACTTAGGATCAAATAGGAAATGGATTTTCCTCTGTCCAGGTCCCAGCTGGTGATCCCATACCATGAGACTCAGAAAGACACCTATGGATTGTCTGCATGTTTCCTGCATCATATTTATAGGATTCCTATGAACATGTGTTAGCACATCTTTTGTGGCTGATTCTTTGGGTGGATGTCTATTTTGTGACCCTGACTTTATAAAGAGCAGTTGTGATACAGATGAAAGCTTAATTTTGAATCCTTGGTCAGAGTTTTTTCTCTTCCCCATCATATCTTTTTGAAACTTTTACAGAGTTCAAAATGATTTATTGATGTTAACAATTCTGCCATGCAAATTGATCTATAAAGTTCACATTGTATGGTCCAAGAGACATCATGTTTTGATGGTAGTGGGTATGTGTTAAAATAAATGCACAAACAGAAAATATTATGGGTGTATTACTGAAGGAGCATTTGGTGAGAAAGTTATTTTCAAGTGTGAGGAAGAAAGTCTGTCTCTTGTGTGGGCTGTGGTGTAGGGAGGGAAATAGTCTTTATATGAGTGTGGAAGAGTTTGTTAAAACCAATTAGAAACTGACTGGCACAGTATGAGGGCTCTGCTCTCCATTCAGACCAGATCACATTGCCTTAGCCAAGAAAGAACCTGTATTTGTTTTGTGTTGTTTTGTACATCCAAGTAAGCTCCATGGATGATTAGGAAAGTTCATTGTTTCCCGGATCTTGTTGGAATAATGAAAACAAATCCATTTTTCCTCTTCTGTAAGATCCTTGTTCTGAATTCTTGATGTTCTGTTATTCTCCCCTTCCTCCTTTAAAAATCATTCTCCCTTAGAAACTTGTGGTAAAGATGACATGTTTATTATGTGCAGGTGATAAAATTATTGATGTCCCTAATGAGGCACTCTTAGTCTCCAAGACATAGAGAAATTTTCTTTTAGCATTTGTATGATTTGAAAGACTTTCCCTAGTTTTGCACATCAATACATTCCAGGAGAGGGAGGAAAGATGCACCTGGAGAGATTACAATGATCAGCAGGGCTGGTCCAGATCCTCAGGCCTGTGCATTTGTTGTAGCCTATCACGTGTGATTTTGGTTAACACTTCATTAATTTATTAAAGCCAGGGAACAAAAAGCTGAATAAAATAATGGCTGTGTTCCCAGAATAATTTTCTGCAGATGGCTGACTGAATCTAGTAAACAAAATAAAACAAAACAAAAATCAAGGGTATCATTTGGTCTGTTGTTGATGGTAGCCTCTAAAATTTCATATTCCCCTTTTAATGCCTTGGAAATGGGCCAAATAACCAGTCAACCTTCCTGCAGTAATTAGTATTGGTTTCAGTAGTTGTCAATACAGCTTTTTTGTGATAATGGACAACCAGTGTTAGACCCAGGAAACTTCACTGGATTTTATCTACTCAAAGTCACAGCAGCTTCTAATTCTTCTTCTTTTTTTTAAGATTTATTTTATTTTTTAAGGATTTATTTATTTATCAGAGAGAGAGAGAGAGAGAACGAGTAGGGGGAAGGTCAGAGGAAGAGAGAGAATCTCAAGCCTACTCCACATGGAGTGCAGAGCCCACAGTGGGGCTTGATCTCATGACGTTGAGGCCACCACCTGAGCAGAAACTGAGAGTCAGAGGCCCAACCAACTGTACCACCCAGGTACCCCTAGATTTATTTATTTATTTGAGAGAGAGAGAGGGAGTACATGCACATGAGCATGGGGAGGGGGAGAGGGAGAGGGAGAAGAAGAGAAGCAGACTGTCCGCTGAGTGGAGAGCCCATCATGGGGCTTGATCTAAGGACCCTGAGATCATGACTTGAGCCAAAATCACAAGTTGGCTGCTTAACAGACTGAGCCACCCAGGCGACCCCATAGTGGCTTCTTTTGGGGAGATTTTACCTGGTGTCCATATGGGTAGATGTCCCTTCAAGATGATGACATGTAAGCTTTAATGTGCAAACATCCTTTGATATAAAGCGAGAATACTGATTTTTTTTTTGAAGTGAGCAACTGTGGGTTTGCTTTAAAAATGATGAAAATTTTTCATACATCTAAACTAATATTGATAATATCAAAAGCAGCTAAATAACACCCATATACTCATCATTCAGCTTAAAAACTAGAACATTCCCTTTAAGTTTTAACACCTGCCATATAAATCTCTCTCCTAGTCTCATTTACTTTCCACCTCAAGCATCCTTCTTCCCCATGAAACCATTGTCTTGAATTGGATATTTATCATTCCACTGATTTTAAAAGTATTTTTCCATATATGTATTATCTATAAACAATATATTATTTAGTTTTGCATTTAAAAAGTTTCACAAAACAACAATTGCTCTTATATAATTTGCTTTCTCACCTCCTCAGTGTAATGTTTGGCAGTGGTATTTATTTGTTTAATAATTCTGCAATGTATAAATCAAGGGTTATGTGTCCAGTGGAGGGAGAGATATAGGCAGACACAAACTGAGTGAAGTCTTGAGAAATAAACTCTGAAAAGAAACTAAGGTATTGGGATACTGTATAAGCACATTAACAGGTGGTTGGGATGTTATAAAAACAATGCTTTTATGATGGATTTTTTTTATGAAAGACTGTGGATTTAAACAGACCTGGATTCAAATCCTACCTTCATCACTTACAGGAATTCCAAAGGAATATTATTATTTCACCTTTGGAAAAAGTAGGGTGAGAGTCATTCTGAAGAAGTGTAGGTTAAGATGTTGAATGTGTCGGGCGCCTGGGTGGCTCAGTTGGTTAAGCGACTGCCTTCGGCTCAGGTCATGATCCTGGAGTCCCAGGATTGAGTCCCACATCGGGCTCCCTGCTCAGCGGGGAGTCTGCTTCTCCCTCTGACCCTCCCCCCTCTCATGCTCTTTCTATCTCATTCTCTCTCTCAAATAAATAAATAAAATCTTAAAAAAAAAAAGATGTTGAATGTGTCATATGGATTTGAATGTTTTCTTTTGAATAAATGAAACATTACCAACCTCCTAGACATTTGTCCTGGAAAAGTTATCCTGAAAATATTCTGTCCTGAGGTCCCGGGGGGTTGAGTTGATGTGGGGAAGGGTGGTGGTAATGAGGTATTTCTTTCCTTTTCTCTTTCACCTCCTTCCTTTTCATAAGTGGGTAGTAATATGAGCTCAGTTCACTCTGGCTTGGTGGATGAATTAGGGAAAATCTGAATGTGTCCCAGTTTTTGCTTCTCTGGCTAGTCATTGAAATCATTTGGAACAACCATATACTGGCTATGTAATCTTGCCCTTTTAAAGTCTTTGTTTCCTTGTCTGTGACATAGAGATCCTATCTGGATTGTGCTAAAGACAAATGAGGGGTGCCTCGGTGGCTCAGATGGTTGAGCATCTGACTCTTGGTTTTGGCTCAGGTCATGATCTCAGGGTCATGATCTCTGTGACATGAAATCAAACTCCTTGTCAGGCTGCATGCTTAGTGCAGAGTCTACTTGTGATTCTCTCTCCCTCTCCTTCTGTCCCTCCCCCACCTCGCGTGTGCTCTCTCTCAAATAAATAAATAAATCTTAAAGAAAAAAAAAGACAAATGAGATGGTGCTTGTAAAAATGCTAGGTGCAATGCCTTACTCATGGTTGTGCTACTATTATTATTATTACTAATATTATTATTGCAATTATTTCTTTTAAAGGCTCCACTCAGGAGTCACTGAACTCTGGAAGTCTTCTCTGACCTTCCTTTGTCCTCTGTACCCCTTCTCAAATCTCTTATGTGGTTTTTTTTTTTGAACACTTAGTGTTTTTTAGCATTTACTGCTTATGTCAGTTATAGCTTTTATCATTACAGTACAAAGTTTGCTTACTTTTTTGTCTCTCTCACTAGCCTTTGAGTTTTTACTTCATGATTAGATAAAAATATCCCTTAAGATATGAATATTATATTTACTAAATATGATTTTAAATGACTCATTTTCACATAACTTATTAGCAACATTTATTTTTTAATTTTTTTACCGCACTACATTTATTTATTTATTTTAGTTTTTTATTATTATTTAAAAAAATTTTTTTATTAACATATAATGTATTATTTGTTTCATGGGTACAGGTCTGTGATTCATCAGTCTTTACACAATTCACAGCACTAACCATAGCACATACCCTCCCCAATGTCCATCACCCAGCCACCCCATCCCTCCCAGACCCCCTCCACTCCAGCAACCCTCAGTTTGTTTCCTGAGATTAAGAGTCTCTTATGGTTTGTCTCCCTCTCTGGTTTCATTTTGTTTCATTTTTCCCTCCCTTCCCCTATGATCCTTTGTCTTATTTCTTAAATTCTTCATATCAGTGAGATTATATGATACTTGTCTTTCTCTGATTGACTTATTTCACTTAGCATAATACCCTGTAGTTTCATCCACATCATTGCAAATGGCAAGATTTCATTTTTTGATGGCCGCATAATATTCCATTGTGTATATATACACCACATTTTCTTTATCCATTCATCTGTTGATGGACATCTAGGCTCTTTCCATAGTTTGGCTATTGTGGACATTGCTGCTATAAACATTGGGGTGCATGTGCCCCTTCGGATCACTACATTTGTATCTTTGGGGTAAATAACCAGTAGTGCAACTGCTGGGTCGTAGGGTAAGCAACATTTATTAAATTGTGTTGATAAGGTGTTAGCTCTTTCCCTTTTTTAAAAATAAATAACAGGTTTATGAGGGTTTTTTTTAAAGACTTTATTTATTTATTTGAGAGATAGACTGAGGATGGGGGTGAGGGTAGGGGCAGAGGGAGAAGCCGACTCCTCACTGAGCAGGGAGCCTGATTCAGGGCTCGATCCCAGGACTCCAGGACCATGACCTGAGCCCAAGGCAGACACTTAACCGACTGAGCCACCCAAGCACCCCAGGTGTTAACTCTCTTAAACACTTGAACCAGAGAGCAGTGTGGGAAATAGTGGCCTTGTATCACCATGAATGGAGAGCCAAAATAAGACATGGACACAACACTAGGAAAACTAAAACAAACAATGAAAACAACCAATTAGAACTCAGAACGCATACCTCTAGTGAAACCATCTCTCTGGATTTTTTAGAAGTCTCAAAATTAAAAAATTTACATTACTAGTTTAGTTGAAAATCCATTAAATAAATCTGGGGAAAATCATTCTCATGTCTGATGAACTGCTTTCATAATTAGCAATCCAATGGCTATAACTGTAAATGGGAGGAAAAACAAGAGAACAAGAGAAGGCATTTTAAAACCATTTTTGGCCATCATTTTCACGAGAGATTGAACTCTTCATTTTTTTAAACAGAAAAGTGAAGCTCAGGGTGGTTAAGAAATTTATCCAAGAAAATTTTAAGGGGGCAAATCACAGTTCCAAATTTTATATTACCTTTCTTAATTTGTTTAAAAATTTCCAGTCTGCTCTAGTGGGCACAGGTCCTCAGAAACTACAACATTTGGAATGTCTTAGGCCACATCTGGTATCTTCAGTGAGTAAGGTGCTCTAGGACATGAATTATAGTTAGAATGTTCTTTACAATGAGCAGTTGCCTTTGTGTGAGAATTTTAGGTGTATCTTAATGGTCCCTTTACATAGGCCCACCCTCCCTTTTGGGTTAGCTCTCCCTGCTCCTTCCTGAGAACCCTCACCAGTAGGAAGAGGAGGAGAGTGGAGCAGTCATGTCTAGGGATGAGTTTAGGTCCTATTTGCATAGCTGGTCAAGGGCAAGGAACCCAAGAAGGGTAAAGAACTCAAGAAGGGTCAGGGAGTTATATAGAGAATCAAGGCAATCTGTTGGTTTTTCTACAAAACATGCCAGGAGTGAGACAACATCCACTGAAGAATAACATCAATAAGTGGCATCTGTCATCAGAGCAGCTCAAAGTATTTGTGAATACTTGCTCGCTGAGTGTGAACCATGCCTATGTAGTATCTATGGCTCATTTAAAGAGTAAGAAACTGAATTTTAGCAGGTTTGACCCTGTGACTCAACAGGGAGTTGGGGAATGGACAAGAACAGAGCCCAGGTTCTAAGTTTTCTCACTCAAAATAACCATGGTGGAGAATGGATGTTGGGAAATGACAGTAAGCATCATTATTATCTTTATGACATTCACTGGCCATTATTTTGAACTATGGGGGTTATAGAGTGAGGAGGGGTACTTTCTATCCTAGAGGGGCTACCAGTTAAGTTTGGGAGCTTTGGCTCATGTGCAAAAATAAGAAGTAGATGACACTAGCATATGCTGAGTGCCAAATAAAGAATCCAGACAGGAAGTTCAGAGGAGGGACCTGTTGCCCAGACTGAGGCAGTCAGGGAAAACTTCATGGAGAAAAACCTCGAGGGGCTTTGAGGAAAGGTAGGACCTGGGGAGAGACGTGCACAGGTGATTTCCAGGCTGGAAATGTGAGGGGAATCTGGGGGTGTGTGTGGTGTCTTTTGGGGGTGCTCTTGTGGGTATAATGACTGAGAGGGAAGTGCCACCTGAAGTGAGTTTTTAGAACCCCTTTAGAGTCTTGCTGATCAGGTAACAAGCTGTCTTTTCTCTGAATTCCTTGAAGTGTAATTTCTTTTGGTCTGAGCTAACCATCTGACCCTGTCCAACAATCCCTTCTTTGTTATGACGACCAGCCCGAGGTTCTACTTTGCTCGTTGAATTTCTTATTGGGCACAATTCTGCTGAGAGGAGCAGTCCCTCTCACTGCTTCCTCTTCCCGAGGGGAGAAATTGTCCATACCTCTAGGAAGGAGACTGAAGCAAACTGAGGTGGTGCAGTTTTGTGAAAAATCAAAAGAAGGATTTTAAGGCGAGAACGGTCAACAATGTTGACAGATGTAAAGAAATCATGGAGAATGAGGTTCTATGTGTCTGATTGTCTATGGTCAACAAAGTGCGATTACATATTAGTTTATTCTTGAATTAGGGTGATGCAGGTAATATGAGTCAGCCATTGCCAGCTGTCCTGCACAAGCTTAAATAAACTTGTGAGTCTTACAAATGTTAAAAAATGTTGTTAGAAAAATCCCACCATTATCTTAGTGTAAAATAATTTAAAATTTAAATTCTGCTTTAAAAAAAAATTCTGCCTCAATCTACCCTCTTTCAATATGCATATATCTGGTGCATGTGTTCTGTAGGCTTTTGTTATGTTAAAGAGTTACAATAGTCTGTTATCAAATTAAGTGGCTTATTTCAGCATTAGGCAGAAGGGTATGATTGATGTTAATGTTCTTTTTTTTTAATTATGTTCAGTTAGTACATAGCTAGTTTTGGATGTAGTGTTCAATGATTCATTAGTTGCATATAACACTCAGTGCTCATGTTAACATTCTGGGAGAAATTTATGGAAAACAGTTTTTTTTTTTTTAAAGATTTATTTATTTATTTGAGAGAGGGAGAATGAGAGAGAGCATGAGAGGGAGGAGGGTCAGAGGGAGAAGCAGACTCCCCGCCAAGCAGGGAGCCCGATGCGGGACTCGATCCAGGGACTCCAGGATCATGACCTGAGCCGAAGGCAGTCGCTCAACCAACTGAGCCACCCAGGCGCCCTGGAAAACAGTTTTTAAGCTGAAAAATCAATGCAACTGATGCTAATTGTTAACTTCCCAGTAAAGCTTATACATTTTTTTTTTGGTAGGGAAGTTAAAGGAGGACTGTCAGTGGAAGAAAAGACCCAGTTGATTTCCCAGTTAGGAAAAATCCAGGAATAAATCAATGGGAAGGAGAGATGCTTTGAGTAGGGAAGTAGAGGAAAAGTGAAATGAACAAATTTTTGGGGGGGCAAATACTTAATTGTAATGGAAATTATTATTATTTTTAAGATTTTATTTATTTATTTGAGAGAGAGAATGAGAGAGAGAGCATGGGGGGGGAGGGTCAGAGGGAGAAGCAGACTCCCCGCTGAGCAGGGAGACTGATGTGGGACTGGATCCCAGGACTCTGGGATCATGACCTGAGCCGAAGGCAGACGCTCAACGACTGAGCCACCCAGGCACCCTGTAATGGAAATTATTAAAGAAAAAATTGCTAAATTCAATTCAATACCAATATCACAGCAACTAATTTTTAGTTTTTGAAATATCTTGCCCCTGCCATGTTAAGTCACCGTCCATAATCATGCATTTTTAAAAACATTGTTATAATATAGGGAACATAAAATGAAATATCCTGCCTTTGACTTAAGACGCACCTGACATATGTGGATATTTCTACTTAGTATCTGTACTTGACTTTCAAAGTTACGCTGTAATATTCTGGCTGGCGTTTCCTTTCCATTCCTGCATCTGGCCAGTGACGCATTTTTCTCTCTGGCGGTTGTCATTTCACAACCCAGGGGCAGAGCCATTGGGAAGTTTGGGTTTAGGATCTTGAAAATAATTGCTTGTGGTTGATCTGGCCAGGGATATCCTGTCAGTGGGGAAGACCATGAAACAAGAGAAACAGGATTTTAGAACATAAGAGAGAGGAGCTCTCAGGAAGCAGGAGAGGTGCCAAGGCAGGGTGGTGGCAGCGGTGGTGGTGGTGGGTGTGGTGGGGTGATGGGGGGTGTTGGGGGGGGTGGGGGAGGGTGCTGGGGAAGATGGCTTCATTTCTCATCCTTGCCCTTTCTCTCTTTCTCTTTTTGACTTTCTCTTTCTGCCTACATTCAAGCTCTCTGCATCCCTCATAGCTTCTCCTCTCATTTGCTCTGTTTCCATCTTTATCTATCTTTCTAGGGTCCTCCCCCTGTGCTTTGTGTAGTTCAGAGATTCTCAACCCCATCCATATCTGCCTTTTCAATACATATTTTGTAACATCCCCTTTATTTTCTAGAAATTAAATTTATAGATCACAGAAGCTCAAAACACGTAATTTAAGAAATCAATATGATGTTCTAACTGTAATATAAAGAGTAAAAGGAAATCAGTTTAAAATAAAATGATGCCCACATGCAAATCCTCAGGCACAGCCATACTAGAAGTCTTATTGCAAGAGACAGATGCTTGCATCTACTGGTGATGAGTGTGCTTGGTTTTAAAGGAAACAGGTATCATTCATCTGGATATTGTTGACACTAAGAATATTTGACAGTGTGCAGTAAGAGTTAGAGAAATGCAACGTCCTCTTTTCAAGGCATCTCTGGCTCCTTCCCACCCAGTGCCAGTTGCACTCCATGGTCATTGTGACGGTCCAAACTGCCCCAATCAGGTTTTAAACACCTTTAGGGTGTGTTTCCACTTCCATTGAAAATTACCCCTGTGTTGAAAGGAAGGCTGAATTATGAGCTTAGGAACCTGTACACAAGTCCCATCTTTCTTCAGCTATGTCTTGGTGAAAAGGACCAGTGGGGTTTTTGTGGTTGCTGGCACTTTCTGATTGGTGTCTTGGAAGGGCTGCTTGAGTGGGAGCCAGTGCTCTAGGGAGATCCTTCTCCCTGATTTCCGAGACACAGTCACACAGTGTGCTTGTCCTGGTGTGCATGCATCACCCCTTCTTTTAAAAGCAAGCCTCTGGGGTGCCTCTGTTAAGCATCTGCCTTTGGCTCGGGTCATGATCCTGGGGTCCTGGGATCGAGCCCCACATTGGGCTCCTTGCTCCGTGGGGAGTCTGCTTCTCCCTCTGTCTCTCCCCCTGGCTTGTGCTTTCTCTCTCACTCACTCTCTCTCTCTCAAATAAATAAATAAATCTTAAAAAAAAATAGAAAGCAAGCCTCCTCTCTCCTTCAGCCATGAGGTTCTGAACTCCACACTAGAATCCTCGGGTACATAGTGCACAGTACATATAGTACAGTATGGGATTCTGAACACAGTCCCTTGCCCTCTGAGCCACAGGAGGGGACTTACTACCCAGTCTGGTCCAATCAGAATGCTTCCCTGGGACTTTTCACATCAAAATTGATGGAGAAGACTTCTCTCTGTTCTGGCCATGATGCTAGATGGTATGAGTTCAGATGCTTCTAGAAGTTGTAGTTCTAGCTTGTGGAGAGAGCTGACACATGGAAGCAGAAGTAAGAGAGATACTGATATCTAGTAGCCTTCTTTGAGCTGAGCTGTATTCCTGTCCCATCCCCTCCTTGCCCATGCCAGTTTGATTTCTATTTCTGAGATGGGAAAGCCACAGAATCCTAACACAGCTGCATTTCCACACAGTCCTGCCCTTATCCGGGCTATAGTTGGATGCAGTTCCTCCAGAGCTGTGCTGTACCATAGGATAACTACTAGGGACATGTAACTTTTTTGTAAATACATTTCATATTTTGGGGAGCAGTTTTGGTCCATAGCAAACTTGAGTAGAAGGTGCAGAGATTTCTCACCTATCCCTGCCCCCACACATGCACAGGCTCCCCCACTGTCAGTATTCCCCACCAGAATGGTACAGTTGTGACAATTAATGAACCTACACTGACACATCATCATCATCCAGAGCCCATGGTTTATAGTTCAGTCTCGGTACAGTTCAGTCTGTGGGTTTGGACAAATGTGTAACGACATGTCTCTATCATTATAGGATCACACAGAGTAGTTTCACTGCCCTAAAGATCCTCTGCGCTCCGCCTGTCCATTTCTCCCTCCACCATAACTCCTGGCAACCATTGACCTTTTTACATTCTCCATACACATGTAGTTTTGGCCCCTTGAAGTGTGACTAGTGACTAGTGATGAAAGTGTAAAATAACGCTCTGGATTTCAGAGACTTAGTACTAAAAAAGTATAAGACGTTTCAATAATTTTTATATTGATTGTACGTTACAGTGATATTCTTTTGGATCTATTGGCTTAAATAAAATATATCATTAAAATTGATTTCATTTGTTTCTTTTTCCCTTTTAAGTGTGGCTAGAAGAAAATTAAAAACCACATATGTGGCTCCCATCTGTGGCTTGCATTATAGTTCTTTTGGACAGCTCTGCTCTAGAATACCTACCCCTAATCCTTACCATGCCCCCATCAACTTTCCTAGTGATTGAGTCAACAGGTGAGTTTTATAGACTTGTTTACAGAAGGGTTCCTGTATGCAGATCTCAACTTAAAGGTATTATCCTGCTCTTTACATGTGAACTTTGGCCAAGGGACTGGAGGGCTTTCAAAGAGCATGCACAGGCTCAGCTGCTAGGCCCTACCAACACCTCTGTTTACAGTGATCAACAATGCTATGGCTTAACACTCCCCACTAATGACACACTGCTGGTTTCCAGCCAGTACATAGTGATTTTTTTCTATGAGAAGAAAGAAGCCTATAATCTTGTCCCTTCACTCCATTGACATTTATTAGTGCTTTTCAAAAAGGCAGCGACATAGATTAAGGAATTCAGTTGCAGGCGCAGTTTCTACCATATTTTAGAGAAATGTTGATGGAATGAGAGATTTTATGTGGCTGTCAGCACCTCCAGTTTCGTCATTGACAGTAATTATGGGATATATGAACATCAGAGATCCCTAAATTATTGTTTGACACCTCACACAAATTAGGTCCTGCTCAGCCCCTGGCGAGGTTTGGTAGTAATTGATGGAAGTGGACTGGCATACACACATATGTGCGTGCTCCTACACACATCGATACACGATGTGTGTCTATGTATGTCTACATACTCTAAAGTGTTCCTCATTCCTAGAGAGTGATCAAGGCCCCATAAGTGAACAGGTAGGGTCTAGATTCTGATGAATTCCCTTGTTCAGAGAATATCTGTTGGGGTTACAAGTCTTTATTGAAGGCCTCAGAGCTAAGCAGAGTGTGCTACTCAGTATATTCTTGATTGTTTGGGGGCTAGCAAGAATAATAGCCAGTACCAGAGAATGTACTGCAGGAGTCCACAGGACCCTCACCCTAGCAGAGAATGGGAAAATGCTGGAAGATTTTGCTGAAGAGTCCTGGTGAAGTGAGAAGAACATGGAATATTGAGTTACAGGATAAGACCTGGATTTGAGTCCTGGAAACCATCATTTACTAGCTGCTATGACTTCAGGGATGTTGATTAGCATAGTTTCCAAACCTATAAAATAATAATGATGTTAATAATAATAAAAATAATAATCTCCAGGGGCCCCTGGGCGGCTCAGTTAGTTAAGCGTCGGACTCTTGATCTCAGCTCAGGTCTTGATCCTGGGGTCGTGAGTTCAACCCCTCTCCCCTCTCCATTCAAGCCCTCCACACCTAGCATGAAGCCTACTTAAAAATAAATAAATAAATAGATAAAAATTTTAAAAATTAATAATCTACTTGTAAGGTTGTTTAGAGGATTTGCAATGACATATCTAAAAGCAATTTTATTAATAGAAAAATATCTTTATAAATATTACTTAACTTCCTGATTAATAAATATTTTGGCTCTAGAGAATTGTTACTTATACTGTATACATATAGGGTAGCAATTTCCAAAAAATTGGACATAAAATACATTAGTAGCAAAATTCCACTGAACATTTAATATTTTTGGATTATTCTGAAGGCACGTTAGGTTTTTGACATGGCTTGTAACTCTTAATTGCCACACCTGTTACCCTATAAGATACAGGAGACTAGCATAATCAGTTAAACTTGGGATGAACAAAAAAAGACTTTTCTGTACAGTGACTTATTTATTTTAAAAAAGATTTATTCATTTATTTGAGAGAGAGAGGGAGAAAGAGAGAGCCCGAGTGAGCATGGGTGGGAGGGGCAGAGGGAGAGAGAGAGAGAATCTTTTAAGCAGACTCGGGGCTGAGTGGGGAGCCTGACATGGGGCTCAATCCCACAACCCTGAGATCAGGACCTGAGCCAAAACCAAGAGTTGGAGGCTTAACTAACTGAACCACCAGGCATCCCTCTATACAGTGTTTTAAATGGACCCTGTCCTTCCAGTGATCTTCATAGATGCTCTAATGATAATCAATGACTAAAACCTAACATCCATTACAATTTGCTTAGCAGATTCCAGTAACTGCTGGGTTAGGCTAGACCATAGAGCCTAGTCTGTGTTCAAGGATGGGTGAGAACACTGCCTGGGATTTGGTTCAAGGTTGCTTTTACTTGATTTTCTCCTATGGTGGGTTATCTGTGGTAAAAAGGATACACATAATATATGACCTGAGTGGATGTAGGTCCCATTGCTTCTGTTGTATCTCATGGAGATGCCCTCAGAGTTTGTTGGCCTTGGCCAACCTTGGTAAGCTGAAAGTCTGCCAGCTTGAAGAGCACAGAATCAACTGCCTTTTATACCTGGCATCCATAAATATTTTATTTGGGCATATAATGCAACAGTTTGCCCTCTCAGCAAGCAGACTCTATGAGGTCCAGGTTCTGGGACTTGAAATTCTTACTGCCAGCGCTGGAACAATATATTCTAGGCCAGGCTATGGGCTCCCTTGTCCTTATAGGGACAGTTCTTTCATTGGGCCACCTGTGTGGACGTAGAGTATCTAAAACACATGCCTGGATTCATGGTCTGCTTTTAACTCCGTTGTTCAGTTGAGATAGATAGAAACAGCATTAAACTTTCAAGAATTAGGGAGTCAGTTCTTTGGATTTACACTGTTTTAAAATATAATTCCCCTTGAGAGGGCACCAGCATGTCATTGTGAATTAGTTTTTTTTTTTTTTAAAGATTTTATTTATTTATTTGAGACAGAGAGAATGAGAGAGAGAGAGCACATGAGAGGGGGGAGGGTCAGAGGCAGAAGCAGGCTCCCTGCCGAGCAGGGAGCCTGATGCGGGACTCGATCCAGGGACTCCAGGATCATGACCTGAGCCGAAGGCAGCTGCTTAACCAACTGAGCCACCCAGGCGCCCTGTGAATTAGTTTTTATCTGCTTTATTAGATTTCTTCCACAATGGGAACAAGGCTGCATAAACACCTTGGATCCCTGTGGAATGAAATGAGGTTTAGAAAGGTGGGTGACTCGACAGAAAGGGTAAGTAGAGGTCAGTGCAAACATGTTTACCTCCTTTATGATTTTGTTTAGGGCCTGCCTGGTCAAGGTGACTGCTCCTTTGGCTTTCTCTGCAGTCAGTCCTGCATTTATCCTCTAAAAGCAAACTTAGTGGAATTGTTCGCAGTGGAGCACCAGAGGCTGCTCCGAACAATTGCTGAGCAGGTGGCCCCTGCTGCTACCTTTCAGCCAGGTGCAGAGCTGCATTCACATTGCTGGGAGGACATCCCTTCCCAAACAGCTTGTTGGTTTTTAAGAAAGGAGGTTTGGGTTTCTTTGTCTGCCCAGTTTGTCAAAGCTGGGTCAGGAATTCCCTCTATGCCCTGTTTTTAATCAGTGGACAAAGCTGAGTATCACCTCTTTCCAAATGAGTTGGCAGTTGAGCCCAAGACTAAAAGAACTAATAGCCAAAGAACTTGGGAGAAATGTATAAATTCTCTCCATCCATCCATCCATCCATCCATCCATCCATCCATCCATCCATCCATCCA